>NC_034409.1:149969351-150056635 GCF_002078875.1 Numida meleagris
AAAAAAAGAAAGAAAATTTCCAACAGAAATTTTTTCTATCCTAACATAAATTTCTCAGATCAATAACAGTTTAGAATGGTCTTGCCCACTATTTTGCTTATGACAGAGATCTAAATTACCAGCTATGACTAAGCATTCGTGTTTCAGACAGCTGAAATGATGTGGTATTAATATTAATGTTACATTAAGTAACATATTTTTATACAGAAATTATCCTTTCCCTTCTTTATCCCTCAAGTATTGAAAGTTATTTGTTATCTAATATATTTGTGACATACATGGATTTGTGTCTTTCCATTTTCTCTTTTAGTATTCATTATAATACTATGAAAGTTCAGACAAAACTTACTTACAAAAAGTAGTGAAAAATTTCAGATAAATATGCAGATAATTGAATTCATAAACAAGGTTAAGAAGCTCATGTGCGTGTAACTTCTACAGCTAAAATGAGTAACTAAAGCAGAGAAATGTGTGGACAAATAAAAATTTATGACGAAGGACTCTGCTAGATAAGGACAGTATGTAAAGTAGTTATAAGAATTATAAACAGAATCTAAAAACATTGTTGTGTATTAGGCGAATAACAGATCACTCGGGCTGTAAGACTGTACCCACCCATTAAGGGGCGGACCATCCACACCGGCACCACCCAGCCCCCTGGAGGGGGTGGTGCCGTTTGGCCCGCCTGGGGGAGGGGTAACGTCGGAAAAGGCGGTGATGCAAGGGGGCGGGACCGATGGGCGTACCAATGGGCGTACCTATGGGCGTACTCAGAACGCTGATTGGTCAGAGATAGTACAGGGCTTGACTGCACAACCCCCGTCTCCGCCCATGGGGACGTTCGGGGGGAGCGAGCAAGCGACCGTGGAGCAGCGCGGAGCTGGAGCCGGGGTTCTCCGTAGCTGCTGCAGCCGCTCCACACCACACTGCACCACACAGCTCTAAACGCAGGTCCAGCGTGCCTGGCTAGCTCAGGTAGAGCATGAGACTCTTAATTCCAGGGTCGTGGGTTCAAGTCCCACGTTGGGCATCCCTCCACAAATGACAAAATCCTTTTATGATCAGTTAAAGGGATCGGACCTCAGGTCTGACATTCATGTATCTTTGGCTACTTGCCAGGAGGTAGTGGTTTGGCAGGATTTAAGCAGTGTTTGGGAAACTGCTGTCTTTATCGATCGGACAGTCAGTGTGCAAATGCTTGAAGTAAGGGCTATTGTAGTAGCAGTGTGCTTGTGGCATGAGATCTCTTGTAACATTGTCACAGATTCAGCTTTTGCAGCTAGGCTGCTGGCTGGTATGGGCCAGGAAGGATATCCTAGCTCAGAGGTGCCAAGCTTTTTTACTACCAGAAATGCTATTGCTGACAGAGTAGCCAGCATGCTTGTTTTTACAGTTCAAGAGGCTTGCGATTCTACCCTTTATGTGGGTGCCCGTGCGCTTGCAAGAGTTTGTTCCATCCCTTTGTCTGTAGCCTGGGTTGTTGTTCACACATGCCCTCACTGTAATTCTACACCTAAGAAAGGAGCAGGAGTTAACCCTTGCAACTTCGGACCCATGCAGGTCTGGCAGACAGATTTCACTTGGGAACAGCGTTTCTCCCCCCGTGCCTGGCTTACAGTTATGATAGATACTTCCTCCACTGTTATCATGGCCACACAGCATGCGAAGTCCAACTCAACTGTGGAACGTGCTAATTGCCCTCTCAAGGAAAAGCTACATATCCTTGGGGAGGGGGAAGGATATAAGGGGAAGATGCCTGTCGGCAGGCAAGCCGAGATACAAGCAAAGGCTTTTTATGCATTGAATTATTTCGAACGTGGTGATAACGGGTGAACCCTCACACAGAAGCATTGGCGGCCTGAGATCTTAAGTGAGGGACTGGCCCTATGAGGGTTTCAGCGTGATACATTCGGCCTCATTTCATGGCAGAAAATAACTGGGATTGTGTGTTTCTTGCTTCTTGGTATTGTTTCATAATTTGTTGCATTATAGATACTATAGTGAGTGATGAAAAAGGTTGCACTACCCACAGGATGGTATTGTAATAACAACCTTAGTAATGGTATGGCGAAGTAGGTGTTTTTCCTGTGTTAGTAATGCAGCCTTAAGAATTAGAATTATTAGGCATAATTTAGGTTACTGTGTGCTGTTTCTATTTTAGTAGTAGATAGAATGGAATTAACAGGATTTGATGTTACCAGTGCTAGAATTTATGGGAATAGCTCTTTTAGTGTAATTTTACCACTTCATTGTCAGTAATTCTTGGTTATGATGTTATCAGCCTGTCAATTGGCATTTTCTTAATTTGTGAAGGCAAAACCTGGAAAGGAATCCCAGGAAAAGGGATAACCCTGTACTATAGAATGATCTTAGGATAGAATGAAGTATTCTGATAGTTTTTAGGGAACAGATAGTTGTGTCTATAGCTGCAAGATCATTCAAAATCAATATATCAGAGTATACAAGAGTTGAAGATTCTTTCTAATCAGTTACAGGTATACACAGAATGGGACCCTCAGGGACTCTTTTCCAGGCTGCAGCCTTGGGCCATGGGCCAAACAAATGTTCATCCTTTTAATGGGTTTGGCAATATTTCATGTCATTATGCTATGTTTGCCTTGTATCTTTCTTTCATTTAGCATGTCAATAGAAAGATTGGCTTGCTGGACGGTCAAGCAAGCTAATCTGACGTGTGCTTGATGTACTGTTAGAAGATTTGAATAGTGTGTGATATGTGCTTTTGTAGAATAGAGCAGCTATGCTAACCACTGTACCACCAACACCAGATCTCAGGCTTAAGGCCCTGGATGTTAGGGCTTGAGCCTTTTATTTGCAGGAGTTGCAGATGGAAGGACCTAAGCCCAGTAAGCTCAAGCAGAAAGAAGACCTCGACAAGGAACCACAGATTTCTTCAAGAATCATTCTTCGAAGCAACCACCTGTTTACGGCGCCTGTTTGCTCATGCTTTTGACTTAGCCTTGGTGCTGCACACCCAAAACAGCATTTTGTGCGGCACGGAAAATGAGCAAGGCAGCTTGACTACTCTGAGTGCCTTGTCATCTACATGGAGTCCATTTGCTTGACATGGCTCAAAAGTCAGGTGTTCATGAATAGGTGATGATTCCATTAAGAGCTGGCTACGGTCCTTATTTGGAGGACTGGGACCATGGCTTGCATAGATACTTAGAGGATTAGGTATGAGGTTTCTAATGCTTATTGTTATAATGCTATGCATACCTTGCTTTGTAGGATGCATACAGCGATGCTTACAGCGTGATAACCACTACACTACGAAAACTTTGCTTACAGTGTATGATGAAGTTTTAGATCAGCCTAGAACACTATACACTGTGTGAAAGCTTGTAGTAAGTTTTAGGACAGCTAGCAATGAAATAGGCATTTATATTATGTGTGTGTCATAGAGTTTTAATAGTAGATAGCTTAGATAAGAGATAGGCTTAGGGATAGGATATTTGCTGTCGTGTTTGCAGTCGCGCTATAACGAGATAGATCTTATTGATCACAGGGAGGGGGAAATGTTGTGTATTAGGCAAATAACGGAGCACTCGGGCTGTAACGTGGAAGGCCCTTCCCCATTCGTTTCCTATTGGTTGGCCTACAGGAGAGGCTGTACTTCTTTGTTTTCATAACAAGGTGTATAACTACCCCGTATATGGCCTTTCAGAAGTAAGTGGTCAGAAGCAGGAGATTCAATATGATTGGCCAGAAGCCCACGTGAGCTTCTGGAACAGTCTAGTAAAAGATAAGAAATACTATATAGTTCTATAGCTTTTACCAATAAACGCCATTTTGCTGCTCATCATATTGATGTGCTTTGTGCAGCAGCTGGTCAGGACCGGGTATTGGTTCTCTGCGTGCAAGGGTAATACGAAAAGGGTTGCCGGAGTTCAGTAACAAACATCTAAAAGGCCTACGAACTTTTATTTAGATAGGATTCTGAGAATTTTTTACAAGAATAGTTGGAAATATTTTTTTACTTTTACTTACTCTTGTTTGAATCCTTTTGCTTTGTATTGTAAATGCATAGTGAAATTATCTGATTATTGTCATGGCAACCTCTTCTTGCAGAGACTGGAGACTCACTTAACTTCTGAATATTTTCAATATTACTTTTTGAAATAAAGAGCTGTTAAATGCATTCCCAAGAAAGAATAGCGGGGAAATTTTCCTGTATAAATATTTAGCATTTTTGATATGGTAACATTATGGAGAAAACCAGTTAAACATTTTCTTTTTTTCCTATCTCTTTTACACATTACATATTTCAGTGAAATGAAGTGCATGATACATAACACATCATCATTCAGTGAGTTTCCTGACTAATGTAGTAGCCTTCTATGATTGAGTGATGTCAGTGGCTAAAGGAAGGGCAACTAATGTCATCTATGTGGACTTTTGCAAAGCCTTTGACACGGTCCCACACCACAGTCTCACCTCTAAATTGGAGAGCTTTGGTTCTGAAGGATGATCTAATTGGTGGACAAGTAATTGGTTGGACTGTGGCAGACACGTGGCCTGTGGATCCAGGTGGAGGCTGACGATGAGTGATATTCCTCAGGGATCAATCTTGGGAGCAGAGCTCTTTAACATCTTTATGAATGACATAGATAGTGGGATTGAGTGCATCCTCATCAATTCTGTTGACAAAATCAAGCCGAATGGTGCAGTTGATACAATAGAAGGAAAAGATGCCATCCAGAAGGACCCGGATAAGCTTGAAAAGTGAGTCCATATGAATATAATGAGGTTCAACAAGGCAATCTTAGGTATGCATACAGACTGGGAGAAGAATTCATTAAGAGCAATCCTGCAGAAAAAAATTGAATTCGGAGTCATGGTAGACAAAAAGCTTGACAGGAGCCAGCAGTGTGCACTTGCAGCCCAGAAGGCCGACTGTATCCTGGGTTGCATCAAAAGAGGGGTGGACAGCAGGGAGAGAGAATTGATTGTCCCTCTCTACTCTGCCCTTGTGAGGCCTCAGCTAGAGTACTGCACCCTGGTCCAGGGCCCAAGCACAAGAAAGATTAGAGTTACTGAAGAAGGTTCAGAAGAGGGTCACAGAGATTATAAGAAGGCTGGAGCACCTATCTTCTTTCCACCCTTTCCACAGGTTGTTACAGACATTGGTGAGAACCCCTCTGAGCATTTCCTTCTCTAGGCTAAACTGTTTCAATTCTCTCAGCCTTTCCTTGTAGGAGAGATGCTATGATCCATTAGAATTCACTTACATCAAGAATAACAGAAATTCTTACTTGTGTTTATTTGTATAACTACGATCTCTTCTGGGAGAGAAAAGGCCTTAGGTTTTAGCAGCAGAATGTGATCCACCATTAGGATTGACTAGCGCTTAATCTCAGTTCTTTCAAAGCGCTTCTTAAAATGTACAAATGCATTCTCTTTCTGTTGTCTGTAATAAATTGACTTGAAATATCTCTGTTTCAATATGGAAAAGGGAAATCTTTTGCACTTTTCTATTTCACAGTCTTATAAAGTTCAAAAGAGTCTGGCAAGTTAGAAGTTCTGTTCAGTTTTAATATCTAGTGCTGACCTCAATTTGTGGTTTCTCTTGCAGAAAGATAGTATCAAGTAATAAATCAAACTATAAAGAGTAGATATTGTGTTCATAGAAAATTTATTATGCTCAAGTGAAATTTAGCAGAAAGTGTAGTTTGATTTATTGCTTTTTGTTTAAACAGTAACTCCTGAAGCAAAGCAGCATGATGTTACTAGAACATATGTTCAAGTTTTGGAAGGCTGGGAGTGGCGATGCAGAGGGGTACAAATTTTTCTCTGTATGCTCCAAGGAAGACTAAAATATATAATTTAGAGACTACTATTTCTATTAATGGGATATTGACAGTAAAACAAGTAGTAAAACAGGATTATCACTTATTGATACAGTCTGGCAATTCATTTCATAGGTGCTTAGTCAAACGTATCATTAATACTATCAGAATCAAAGTATCTCAATGTAGATAATTCTGATTAAGAAGCAAATCATTAGAGATGACAAAAATGTTAAAAGATTTACATTTATACCTTATCTCTTTGTCTCTTTTTTTTCTGTAGAATCTGTCTGAATGTTAAAATCACAGTAAAGTCAAAGAAGTTTAATTTTGCCATGAGACATCTTCACTAAATTAATTTATAGACTCATTTCTGGATCTGTCAAACTTCCTTCACAACAAAGTTGCTTACAGAGCACTGTAGCACTTTGTATTTATGTTGTTCTAGCAGAATTTACTCAACTTTAAGTTTAGCTTTGCCTGTTAAATATGCATATGCGAGCAATAATAACCAAAACTGTGATTATAAGAATGTTACCCTACAATTTAATTGTCATTAGGAACACTTCATGTGCACTTCATCTTTACTTTTACTTGTTCATATATTTTGAGGGTTTTTTTTTTAATGTTGTTTTGTGCTTTTTTTTTTCCAGAAATATTTATAAAACAATCTTGAGTTTGAACTTGGCAGGCAGTTAAGCACCATACAGCTGTCTGCTCACTCCCCACTCACAGTAGGAAGAAGGAAAGAATTAGAATTTGTAGAGATAAAAAGTATATACTAAGACAGAAAAGGAATGTAAGAATATTTGTAATTATAATTATATATATATAGAATCATAGAATCATAGTCATAGAATCATAGAATTGCTCAGATTGGAAAAGATCTCCAAGATCATCAAGTCCAACTGCAACCTAACCATACTACCCTAACTCTAACAACCCACCACTAAATCATGTCCCTGAGCACCACATCTAAATGGTTTTTAAACACATTCAGGGATGGTGACTCAACCACCTCCCTGCGGAGCCTGTTCCAGTGCTTAACAACCCTTTCTGTAAAGAATTTTTTCCTGATGTCCAACCTAAACCTCCCCAGCAAAACTTGAGGCCATTTCCCCTTGTCCTGTCACCTGTCACCAGTGAGAAGAGACCAACCCCACTCTCTCTGCAATCACCTTTCAGGCACTTGAAGAGAGCAATGAGGTCTGCCCTCAGCCTCCTCTTCTCCACACTAAACAGCCCCAGTTCCTTCAGTCACTCCTTGTAGCGCATATTCTCCAAGCCCTTCACAAGCCCTATTGCCATTCTTTGGACCTGCTCCAGCACTTCAATGTCCTTTCTGTATTAAGGCGCCCAAAACTGAACACAGTACTCAAGGTGGGACTTCACCAATGCCGAGTACAGGGGCAGGATCACTCCCCTAGTCCTGCTCACCACACCATTCCTGATACAAGCCAGGATGCCATTGGCCTTCTTGGCCACCTGGGCACACTGCTGGCTCATATTCAGCCGACTGTCCATCAGCACACCAAGGTTCATTTCCATCAGGCAGCTTTCCAGCCACTCCTCCCCAAGCCTGTAATATATATATATTTACAAAAGTTATGCACAGTACAATTTCTCACAGTCATGACGAATACCCAGTCAGTTCCCAAAGAGCGGCTGCCTCCTTCAGCCAACTCCTCTCAGTTAAAAAGTTTTTGCGTGATGTCACATAGTATGGAATATCTCATTGGTTAGTTTAGGTCAGCTGTTCTGGTTCTCTCCACACCAAACTTCTTGAGCCCCCATACATTAACAGGACAGTATAAGAAGCTGAAACTTCCCTGGCACTGTGCAGCATTACTCAACAACAATGAAAATATTTTTATCGGTACTGTTTTTCTGTGAAAGTCAAACCATAGCATCATACCAGACACTATGAAGAAAATCAACATTGTCCCTGCTAAAACCAGGACATACACACACACACACACACATAAAAGCCTTGCAGATTAGCATACGATCAATCTTTATAAAATAGAATTTTTCTTAAATATTATGATGTTTCCTGACTCTAAAAAAAACTTATGACAAACCAGAAAGTAGGGTGAAGAAAGTAGTAGGAGGGGTAATTATTTATGTTATTTATGTCACTCTAGAAGAATGGAATCCTTTCTATGCATCATCATGTGGAAAATCTAATCTTGGAATAGACTTGGACCTCCTACTAGAACACGTAAATACATGATGTATCATAAATCTATAATGGTATGATTGTTCTAGGGTTGACAGCGCAAAAGGACGGATGGACAGCAACATGCAATTGACTGGGATTGATCATTTTAATCCAATGTATATGTGTTTGTAAAAAAAAAAAGTAACGATGCAAACTATTCCTATTCAAAACACTGCAATTTTAACTCACTTGAATTTAATTATTTACTTCAAGTTTTGACACCAGTAACTTTCTTTCAATGTGGTTTTATTTTCAGTCATTACTGTATGGTTTACAAGCCAGGTGTTAGCAATCAGTCACTCATCACAACTGCCATACAAAATATAAAAGAAAATTAACACTAGCAATTTAAACATAGGCAAAATCATTATATTATCATAATCAGACAATATCTTTCTACTGTTTGCATAATCAAAAGCAGATGTATAATTCATTTAGGTAATTAAAAGGCCATTTAAAGCGCTTTTAAAATCTCCCAGTTACGTTAGAGTCACAGGTAATATTCATAATATAGGAATAAGTAAGGATATATATTATTTGTCATTGAAAGAATGGTTGTAGATGAAGGGCAACCAAATGATCAGTAATAGAATTAACTGTATTGAAAATTTCAAGATAAAGTACACATCACACACTCCACGTCAGACCAAATGTGTCTGTTCTAATCACAGTCAATTATATAGAGTGGCACTATATAATAGTTTACTTTAAAATGTACTGGAAACAAAATGCTAATTTCAAGTAACACAAAATTAATACGGAGATCCAGAAAAATTCAGAACAGTTGGAGGCATTTTGTAGTCAATTTATGAAATTCAGCAATCCATTCATCTATATTTCTCCTAAACAAGAAAAAAGCAGAAGACATTGATATCAAATTTGATAACATAATAAGAAATAAGAAAGCACAATAAGAATATTTATTATTTTTTATTGAAAACATTAAGGGTAACAGTGTTGATTGTGGCACAGTAATCATGAAAATATGAGAAAATCTAGATATTTTTACTCACTAGGAAATATTACATAGGAAAATCTGCCTGTATCATATGTCTTCTTGACATTTTTTAGTATGTAAGTATTGAATAAGAAGTTTCACACTCTACCCAAAATAAGGTGTGTAGAAATATTCACAGGCCAGAATTCTTTTTTCTCCCATGATGGTTTAGTTGAGAATTGTTGTCTCAGGTATTTATGAAGGTACTGAACAGGGTAACTGACAAAAGAAAATTACTCATATTTTAGCTTTTTGTTTGTTTTATTTTTATTTTTATTTTTATTTTTATTTTTATTTTTATTTTTATTTTTATTTTTATTTTGTTGTTTTTGTCTCCTGTCTTTCTGCTTCCAGTTCATGAAATAATTGCCTCTACCCTCACTACAGTCCTAATCAGTTCTCATGTTGTTAGTTTACACTTATTTCTGTATATTATTCATCCTTTTTACTTTTAATTTATTGATCTAGAATGTATCCTAAGCATTTTACAGACTCCTCAAATGAATTAAATTACAATACTTTAAAAACACCCTGAAGCAAGAGAATCAGGTCTTTCAACATGCACTTAGTATTTTAAAGACTTTTTGCAAACAAATCATCTAATAGGATACCTTAATAAAATAATGTGTCAGCCAATAAAGGCCTAGAAGACTTTCCGTGAAACAAACATTCAGATTTAAACATAAAACACATGAACTCAGAAAAGACAGATTTCAAATAATCTATATGGCAATGACACAGAATTGCTTGATATAGTCTCAATCATGCTTTATCAGAATTGCACATTTTATTTCTTGTTCAATTCCTAATCTGGAAATAAAATTACTTTCATACTTTGCTGTCAGTGGTCTTTCAAAGGTAATTCAGGACACCTTCTAGGCTCTGCCAAAGTGCAAAATGATTTCAGGAAAATTATATTTCAGTTTCTTTGTCTGTAAGATTTGTGAGGACACTGTAAATCTTTATGTGACCTACTGCTAAAGACCTTGCTTCTTAGTTAGGCAGCTATTGGATAGCTGCTACTGAATAGAGACCTAATACTTTTTACAATAAAACAATGAATTAACAACACCAACAGAAAAAAAAAAAAAAGAGAGAGAAAAAATATACATATTTTCTGTTCAAAATTAAAGAAAATAATCAAATAAGCACAGTAAATTTGATATGAATGTATTCTGTTTTTTTCGTGCTTTGAAAAATCATAGATGACTAGATAGCTGTATTTTATAAGTTTATGCTTGCGAATTTTGAACTCACGATCTAAACAAATATTATGATATTTTTTTAAAGAAGATGAAGAAAGTCTGAAGGCATTAGACATCTCCTGATGAGTAATGAATGCGATGAACTTTTGCTACGTGACATGTAGTGCTACTTCTCTCTGCTGTCTACAGGGCATCCAGTATTCTAAAACATTTTTGTTGCAAGATGTTATTTTCTTTCCTAATAATCTCTTCATACATATTTAATCTTATAGTTCTCCTTAGACAGGAACCTCCTTTAAAAATAAATGAGAACAATCTCAAAAGAACTATATGTTTTTCTACTTACTGAGTCAGGAACTTGTAGGAAGAAAATAATAAGTGATCATGTAAGTAAAAGAATATAACGTCGTGCTTATCCACATCTATCTTGTGATATAGTTGTTTGTAGAAGCCAATGGACGTAACTGATAATGCCTTTTCTGGATTTCAAGTGTAAAGTCTAAGGCCTGACAGGGTTAGATGAGGATTCTTAGATGAAAAAAATATACTGAATTTCATATTTTAAACAAAACAATATTTTCTCTTACTATATTCAAAACAGCTACACCACCATTCAAATATAAGGGTATATATGTATCCGAAATTCACAGAGAAAGCAAGGAAGGTGTTGTATTTCTGCGAGAATTATTAAACAGTTTAAATAAATAGAACCTGGAATGGGATGTCCAGAGCAGTTGTGGATCCCTGAAGGCAGTCAGGTTCAGTCTGAACAGGTCTTTGAGTAATCTGGTCTAGAAGGAGGTATCCCTGCCTATAGCAGGGGCATTGGAACTAGATGATCTTAAAGGTCCCTTCCAACCCAAACCTTTCTATGATTCTGCAAAAATCATATTAATCATATAAATCTGTTTATATAAAAAAATATAAGCATATAAGATATGCTTAAAATTTAATTTAATTTAATTTAATTTAAAAATCTAAGCATATAAACAGTGTAAGTCAACATTATACGTACTGGGCTATGTATTAGACTCATTGACAAGATTCTGCAGCCTGATATGACCCTAAAATGTTACACAATTATAATTTTAGTGATTTAATGTGGAAAATGAGTACATTTTTCCCCTAAATCATAAAAATAATTTTTTGAAGGGAATTATAGAAGAAAAAATCAACCATGTATTTTAAGTATTGAAATGTGCTTCCTAGCTTCAGGCATTTTCCTAGGACATTTGAGAGAATCTACAAACAGTATAAATATACCTAAATGCTATTGGAATGAAACTTAGAAACAGACTTCTTATACATATATATATTTTTTTATTGTCTTGTGTTTTTTCTTGATCTGCAACAGTGCAGATAATGCTGACCACACAGATAAAATTCTAATCTTATTTTTATAATTTGCTTTTGCATATTTGATTTGCTGTCTCTACTTAGTCAAAGATTCACATGTTCTCTTTCTGATTAACAAAGAAGTGACTTTACAAAACTGATTTGTCGTGGTTTCTTGGATTTCAAGCTGTTGGTGTTCCAAGATTTCGCAGAGAGCTTCATTTCAAATAATGTCATAGTCATTACAATTAATTTTCATTTATTTGGTTGGAAATGCAATTGGGTTTATATCCCCAAACCCATTTCCCTCCTTTCTTTGTTTTGTTTGTTTTTGATGTTTTCTTTCATTATTGAGGCTTTATCAATTTAAAATAGAAGTAAGCCATCCTATAACTTTGTGGTGATTTTATTGCTTATTCCACATTTCCACATACATGCTTCAAAAGTAATGCCTCCTATTTCGTTACATTGGCCCACAAAATCAGAGATGGATGTTGGTGGTATGGAGTAGAGGTTGAACCTTCCCACCAATATTCCATTACATTTTGTTGCCATGCAACAGATGGCAGCAGAGGGGTGGTCTGACCAAATGGTATGTGACGTTTGACATGGAAGACTGTATGAATCAAAGGTGTGTCACTGATTTCTTCCATGCAGACAAAATTGCATCCACTGACATTCACTGATGTTGACTGTTTATGGAAAACAAACTATGGATGTTAGCAGTTTGATGGTGCATGCAGCCTTTCAACAATGACACCATCAAAGCAGCAGTGAAAGAGGGGTCACTTCCGCTGGTTCAGATTTTTAAGAGCATGTAATACAGGCTCTTGTTCCATGCCGGCAAGAATATATAGCTAATGGTGATTAATATGTTGAAAATAAGTCTTCTGTAGCTGCTCTATCAAACAGTGCCATTGTGCTCTTTGCATCTGTTGTAGTTTCCAAGGAAATAAACAGGAGGTGTTGCTTTCAGAGCAGTCTACAAATTTGCAAATTACAGTGTTAGATGTTTTTGATTTCACAATCGTACATGTGTGCATATGTGAACATACATGCATATTTATATGTATATTTAGCACCAACAGTAAAAAGCTTACTTCTCCATTCCTGGGATATCATTCTGTAAAGAAAATACTTCATCTACCTGGAAAGTGCATTTTCCAACAACATTTGTGTAGAGACTGGAAACTTTGGTCTTCTATGGCTTATCTGAATTGCCTTATCTGAAATCCTACAGATGATCCAAAAGTGAAAACTTAAATAGAAGTTTCCATCTAGTTTTGAAATGATTAGATCATGTGATTTGTGATTCAAATCCTCTTAATTGATTTAAATCTTTATTTTTTTATCTTTGGAATTAGAGAGTATTCTATTAAAAGAATGTCATGAGAATATTTTATTTATTTATTTTTACACATTGCTTGCTTTAGGCCTGCTATGATAACCCACGTTTTATTTAAATAGAATCATAGAATCGTAGAATTGCTCAGATTGGAAAAGATCACCAAGATTATCAAGTCCAACTGCAACCTAACCATACAACCCTAACTCTAACAACCCACCACTAAATCATGTCCCCGAGCACCACATCCAAATGTTTTTTTAAATACATTCAGGGATGGTGACTCAACCACCTCCCTGCGGAGCCTGTTCCAGTGCTTAACAACCCTTTCTGTAAAGAATTTTTTCCTGATGTCCAACCTAAACCTCCCCAGCAAAACTTGAGGCCATTTCCCCTTGTCCTGTCACCTGTCACCAGTGAGAAGAGACCAACCCCGCTCTCTCTGCAATCACCTTTCAGGCACTTGAAGAGAGCAATGAGGTCTGCCCTCAGCCTCCTCCTCCCCACACTAAACAGCCCCAGTTCCTTCAGTCACTCCTTGTAGCGCATATTCTCCAAGCCCTTCACAAGCCTTGTTGCCATTCTTTGGACCTGCTCCAGCACTTCAGTGACCTTTCTGTACTGAGGCGCCCAAAACTGAACACAGTACTTGAGTTAGGGCCTCACCAATGCCGAGTACAGGGGCAGGATCACTTCCGTAGTCCTCCTCACCACACCATTCCTGATGCAAGCCAGGATGCCATTGGCCTTCTTGGCCACCTGGGCACACTGCTGGCTCATATTCAGCCGACTGTCCATCAGCACACCAAGGTTCCTTTCCATCAGGCAGCTTTCCAGCCAACTCCTCCCCAAGCCTGTAGGTTTGCCTGAGGTTGTTGTGACCAAAATGCAGGACACGACCTTGACCCTACTGAAACTGATATGGTGTACTTTGGCCCACTGATCCAGTCTATCCAGGTCCCTCTGTAGTGCCTTTCTACCCTCTGGCAGATCAACACGCCCTCCCAGTGGTGAATTACATTTGATTTTCCATATTAGAAAATAATATATTGATATTAATTTTTATCTCATGACATTTTTTTTCTGTTTACTGGCTTTTATTAGAAACCCTCTCTATTTTAACAATTTTAAGCATTGTTTCTTGGAAATATACTTGCATTTTACTCTGAGGAAGTATGAATTTTAAATGTTTAAGCGTCACATTTCCACATAATTTTTTTAGTGATATTGTCTTAGTATTTCTCTTTCCAGTTAGAAACAGACACTGAAGATAATTTTATACCTCAGTTTAAATTTTCAGAGTTCATGTAGTTTATCAGTGTATGTAGCAGAAGAAATAGCAAAGATTACATAAATAGAATATTTTCAGAATAACTATTTCACTATGACAATAAACATATAATTTAAATATTTGTTTTGCTTTTTTAAGCAAACAGTATGGAATGGGAAAACACAGTAAAACTTTGTAAGCTATTACTAAGCAATCTAAGTTACATTTCATTTTTGAAAAGGTATGATTGGATATGTTTTTCTAGAGAAAATTATGCTTGGAAACAAGGCATCAAACTTTTGTCCTGAGAAACCGAATCTCAATCAAAGCATTATGCGATTTAGTTGGCCTGTAGTAATGGCATCAAAACAAACAATTTAAGGCAAAATTATATATTCATAGAATCATACAAGGGTTCCTCTGAAAGTAATGCCTCCTATTTTGTTATGTTTGTCCATGATGTAAGAGGCGGATCTTGATAGACGTTAAAGTTATCAAATCCAGCAACTTTCTTGTAAAGATCTAACTTCAGGCTGGTAAATTTTATAAATCTACTCATACTAATATATACTGATACATACTAATGAATCTACTTAGGACTAATAGTCAATGAAAACTGTCTGTTCCTTAGTAGCTCAATTTTTTATCTAGTGCTTCCATAAAAAAAAAAAAAAAAAGTCACTTTGAAGAGAGTGCTAATAAAATAATGATTCAAATATATCTATGGCTTGTGAAGTCAACACTTCCTTAAAATCATAGAATCATAGAATGGTTTTGGTTGGAAAGGACCTTTAAGATCATCTAGTTCCATCTCCCCCTGCTATAGGCAGAGACTCCTCCCTCTAGATCAGGCTGCTCAAAGCCCTGTCCTCACAGTCCCATGCAGCCTGGCCTTGAATGCTTCCAGGGAGAGGGCATTCACAACCTCACTGGGCAACCTGTTCCAGTGTCTTACCACCTTCACAGTAAAGAATTTCTTCCTGATCCCTAATCTAAATCTACCCTCTTCCAGTTTAAAACTATTTCCCTCACACTGTTGCTACATAAAAAGTCCCTCCCCAGCTTTCCTGTAGGCCCCCTTCAGGTACAGGATGGCTGCTATAAGGTCTTCCCAGAGCCTTCTCTTCTCTCGGCTGAAGAGCCCCAGCTCTCTCAGCCTGCCCTCATAGGGGAGGTGCTCCAGCCCTCTGATCGTCTTCATGGCCCTTCCCTGGACCTGCTCCAACAGCTTGAGGTCCTTGTTGTCTTGGGGGTTCCAGAACTGGATGCAGGTGGGGTCTCACAAGAGCAGAGCAGAGGAGCAGAATCACCTTCCTTAACCTGCTGCTCACGCTTCTCTTGATGTACGCCAGGGTATGGTTGGCCTTTGGGGCTGCAAGTGCACATTGTCAGCTCATGTTGAATCTTTCATCAGCCAACACTCCCAAATCCTTATCCTCAAGGCTGTCAGCCCAACCTATATTAAAAATTTAATAATTTTATATTTGTTTTACTTTGTTTCTATACTTACGCTAAGTATCATGGTGGAGGAACAGATTTTTTAACATTTTAAATTTTTAACAATATTCTCAGATAAAAGAAGTCAAAATTTTGAATATACCTAATCACATATGCTTAATTCAAATGTACCTAATACACAAAGAGAGAGCCAGACTTCAACTGCTTACATGTAGAACAAAGACATTAGTGACTATGACTAGTTTCGCATGAAAAGATTTGCTGACTGAGATGTCAGTTAAGATTCAAAGTTATAGTAGTTTTAGAACCTTAAAATGTAAGAGTACATAGTAGAAATCTCAAAGTGTCTTCTGTTAAAAGCTACACTTTCTAACTAGAAATTCTGCCCAGTGGCCCACATATACACGTTATTTCTGCTAATTAAATATTTTATTAACATCAGTAATATTAGCTTTAAGTAAATAGATATGTTATCATTCTGTAAATAATAACTTTTAATAACTTTGTTACTAATTCACTTTCTATAATTATCTTGCTAAACACCAGCAAAAGGGTTTAGCATCATTTACATTAGTCTATTAATAGCAGTTCAATTACTTTTGTATTGCTTTTGTAATTTAAAAGAACTAAATAGCAACAACATTTACATTTAAGCTATTTACAACCTATTAATGTTCTTATAATTAATATTTAACAGCAAAAATATAAATACATTTCTTAGTTTGTGGTATGATCTGTTTGTGAGTTTTTTCAGAGTATGTATTCTTGATGCACTTTATATTGGTAAAACATGAGGGCAGCATCTAGGGAACAAAAGTGACCAGGAGCACAGTGAATAGGATGGGCAAACAGGGCTTAACAATTCAGTAGGGCATGATGTGGCAGTTTGCATGGTAGTTCAAGTGGGAGGGCGCACAAAAAGAGGAGCAGGCAGCCCACTCTCTATCTTTTGAGAGCAGCAGGGAGCCACAATCTGTTGAAATAAAGATTGTGACCACCCACCCCAGCAGTCAGGCTAAGGCAAAAACCCAGATGGAGGGGCCACAACCTTTCTGATGTGTACTCAGACAGACCTTCTGCGGTTCTACAGAGCTGCCTAGACTTTCAGTTGTGGGAAACTCCAGAATCTGGAAATCCCCCAAGGATGTGAGGGCAGAGGAGGCTTTCATGGGTGCAAATGTACAGACTGACAAACACTTCAAGCAGGTTGTCAGGTTGCTTGAGGAAATCATCAGGAAATGTAGTATTCAGGATCTGGAGAGAGAGATTGATGCATGGTATCATGCATTGATATGGGCAGACTTAAAGCTCTGCCTTAAGTCCTTGTAAGGGAAAGAAGCTAAGTGAGCTTCTAACCTTGGAGAGACAGACAGTAATAACATGTAACATGTGGGAGACTAGACCTTTGTTCAGAGTGCCCTTAATCAACAGATAAAAAGCTCTGGATGGAAAAAGGAAAGGATGTGTGTAATGCTTTGGACACAGAAAGGGACAACCACATTAAGCTGGTCCAACCAAGGACCCAAGTCATAACTAGAGCCACCAAAAAACTTGAAGAGTATTAGTAATTGGTGCTACTCATTTAGAGGCACTAAGGCATGCATTTGCTCCCCAGATAATCTGTCTAGAAAGGTTTGCTGCCTGCCAGGGGTCCACATTCAGAACATCAAGAAGAGGCTACTGCGTCTGATAAAGCTGGAGGATTACTATCCACACGTACTCTTTCAAGTGAGTTCACGGGAGTCTGCAACAAGGAAATTGCAAAATATTGAAAAAAACTTTATGTCTCTTGGGAAGATGTTCAAGGAATTGGGAGTACAGATTCTTTCAACACTGTTCTTCTCAATCCTCCTGGTTGGCAATTGGGACCCAGGAAGGAAAACAGATCAGTTGAATGAATGGCTGCATGAATGGTGATGCGTTCAGGATTTTGGGTACTGTGATCTTGGATGCACCATCATGAGACCAGGCATTCTTATATTTGATGAGACATAACTAACCAGGATGAGCAAGAGTTTGCTGTGTTGCAAGTTGGCCATGCAGATTAAAAGAGCTTTAAATTAGATTTGGTGGGTGAAGGAGATGTACAACTGAGTGACAGTAGAGAGACAAGACACACTGTCACTTTAGGAAGTGACGTGTGGAATCAGACTCTATAACCCACGTAAGGTTACAAAGCAGGTATGTTTACCCAGCACTGCGCAGATGCCAGGTGCAAGGGGGATCACTCCTCCTAACTTGCACACGAGATGACAAGAAAGGCAGATATTTAAAGAACAAACGGCTTACATATGCATTAGATTTCCAAGGAAAGGTTGGGTTATTACAGTGAGTTCCCCGCCCTGGCTCCCAGTCCTGATACTCATGCGTGGTATTTCCTCAGTGGTCTTTTGGTGGTCTTTTTCTGATGAAAGGTCACAGTGTCCCTTGCTGTGTACTCCTGACCTGGTTAGAGTTCAGCAGTGCACCAGGGATCATCTCAGCTCTTCTGATGTGCCACAGTGAGGGCTCTGAGCCTGGCCTGCAGCAGCACCAGCACTCAGTAAGAAGGGAAAGGAGCAAACCACAGGACTGACCATATATAAGCTTTCTCATGTGTTACTCCTTTGTATAAAACACAATATTAGAAGTGAAAGAATGAAAACCAAGACACTGAATATGCAAACAAAATCTGCCTCCCATCTTTTTGTATGTTTGGTGTCCAAACAATATGTTTGACAGACTTTGCTTAAAGGCCTGGCTCAGTAAGAAGGGAAAAAAAAAAAGTACCTGGTTTGAATTTAAGAAAATGATATCACGCTTTCTTCAGCATTAGTAAAATAAGCCTAGAAAACATCATATACTTCCCAGAAGATGCCCATAGAGAACATCTCAACTCTTAGGACATGCTAAATTTCCCCTGGGAAGAGGCATTCCTACAAAATAGTGGGCTGCAAGCAATTCCAGAGACTCCTGGAGTGCACTGAGAACAACTTCCTGGTCCAGGTCACCAATGCAGAGGAGATCAATAAAGAGGTTAAGACTGGAGGCAGTCTGGGCTGTAGAAATCATGCTCAGGTTGAGTTACTGATCTTGAGAAATACAGATCTGGCAAAAAGCATAGTCAGGACCCTGAGCTTCAGGAGAGGGAACTTCCTGCTGTTTAAGGAATTATTGGATGAGACCCCCTGAGATACAGTCTTTAGGGACAAAGGAGTGGAGCAAAGCTGGCTGCTCTTTAAGGATGCCTTCCTGAGAGCACAAAAACTCTTCATCCCCCAGCATAAGAAATCAAATAGAGGAGACAGGAAACTGGAATGGCTGAAGAAGGACTTGCTGGTAAAACTGAGGGAAAAGAGGGACATACACAGGCAGTGGAAGCAGGGATGTGTGGCATGGGAAGAATACAGGGGTGCCATTTGGACATGCAGAGATGGAATCAAGAAAGCCAAGGCATGCGTGGAACTGAACTTGGAGAGTGATACGAAAAATAACAAGAAAGGATTCCACAGGAACATCATTCAGAAGAGAAAAGCCAAAGAGAATGTAACCCCTCCTAAAAATGAGAAGGGAGAACTGGTTTCAACAGACATGGAGAAAGCTGAGATACCTGACAAGTTGTTTTCCTCAGTCTTCATTGGCAAGTCAGGCTTCCCATGTCTCTCATGTTCTTGAAACATGAGGAGGGATTGGGGGTGCAAAATCTCTCCCACTGGGATGGATGACATGCATCTCAGGGTCCTCAAGGAACTTGCTGCTGTGGTTGCCATGACACTTTCCATCATATTTGAAAAGTTGTGTCTGCAGGTGATGTTCTCTGCAGAAAGGGAAAAAGCACTCCCAATTTTAATATAGTGATATAGGAAATTGTGCAGAACTGCAGGCCAGTGAGCCTCATGTCTGTGCCTAGGATGATCATGGAGCAGATCCTCCTGACAGCTGTGTTAAGGCACATAAAAGTCAAGGAGGTGATCTGAGAAAGCCAGCACAACTTCACCAAGGAGAGATCATACCTGACCAATATGGTGGCTTTCTATAATACAGTGACTGAATAATGGACAAAGCTGGGCAACTGATGTACTCTACCTGAACATGTGTAAGGCTTTTGACATGGCCCCACAGCACATCTTTATCTCTAAACTGGAGAGATGTGGATTTGAAGGGTGAACTATTTGATGGATATATAATTGGTTGGATGGTCACTTCCAGAGAGTTGTTGTCAAAGGTTCTATGTCCAGGTGAAGTCCCATGACAAGCGGTGCTCCTCAGAGGTCAGTCTTAAAACCAGTGCTCTTCAACATCTTCAACAATGGCATAGATTATGAGATTGAGAGTATCATCAAGCTGAGTGATGCAGTTGACAGAAGGAAGGGATGCCATCCAAAGCAACCTGGTCAAGCTTGAAAAGTTGGCCCATGTGAACATAAAGATACTCATTAAGGCCATGTGCAAGGTGTTGCACTTGTATCAGGGCATGGTATGCATGCAGACTGGGAGAGGAGCTCATTGAGAGCAACCCTGTGGAGAAGAAGTTGGGAGTCCTGGTGAATATCAGGAAAAACTGCTTCTCTGAAAGAGTGATTGGGCACTGGAAGATGTTGCTCAGGGAGGTAATGGAGTCACCGTTCCTGGAGGTGTTCAAAAAAAGTGTAGATGTGTTATTTAGGAATGTGGTATAGTGGGCAATATTGGTGGGCAGTTGACAGTTGGACAAGATGATCTTAGAGGTCTTTCCCAACCTTAATTCTGTGATTCTATGATTCTTTAAAAGTTTGACATGAGCCAACATTGTGTGCTTGCAGACTGGAAGGCCAATATTATGCCTTTTTCTTAGAGCAGTTCTCCTATGAAGGCAGGCTGAGGGAGCAGATCTTGTTCAAACTGGAGAAAAGAAGAAAGAGAATACTTCAAGGAGACTTGAATGCCATTGTGGCATTCTGGTACTTCAGGGAAGCTTATAATCAGGAGGGAGACTGACTTTTTACACACTGTGATTGTGATAGGACAAGAGAGAATGGTTCTAAACTAAAAGAAGAGAGATTTAGACTAGATATTAGTAGGAAAATTGTCACGGAGTGGGTGGTGAGGCTCTGGAATAGGTTACCCAGAGAAGCTGTGGACTTGGGGGTCCTTGGATGAAAAGCTTGACACAAGCCAACAGCTCGCAGTCC
Organism: Numida meleagris; assembly: GCF_002078875.1. Classification (NCBI taxonomy): domain Eukaryota; kingdom Metazoa; phylum Chordata; class Aves; order Galliformes; family Numididae; genus Numida; species Numida meleagris. The sequence continues at coordinate 149,990,140 of NC_034409.1, forward strand.
AGAAGGGCAACTGTATCCTGGGCTGAAATAAATGAGGGGTGGCCAGCAGAGAAAGGGAGGTGATCGCCCCTCTCTGCCTTGCCCTTATAAGACCCCATCTGGAGTACTGCATCCAGGCCTGGTGCCAGCAGCACAAGACAGATGCAGAGCTGTTGGAGTGAGTCCTGAGGAGGCCCACTAAGATGATCAAAGGGCTAGTGTAGTCCTCTTATGAAGAAAAGTTGAGAGACTTGGGCTTGTTTCGTATGGAGAAAAAAAGACTCCAGGAAGACCTCACTGCAGCTTTCCAGTACTTGAAGGAAGCTTATAAACAGGAAGGAGACAGACTTTATGCAGTCTGATAATGATAGGACAACAATGAATGGTATTAAAGTAAAAGAGGGGAAATTTGGTTTCGATAGTAGGAGAAAATTCTTTACTCAGAGGGTGGTGAAACATTGGAACAGGTTGCCCGGAGAAGTTGTGAATGGCCCATCTGCGAAGGCGTTCAGGACCAGGTTGGATGGGACCCTGGGCAACCTGATCTAGTTTCTGATCTAGTACAGGTTGGAACTAGATGATCTTTGGGGTCCCTTCCAACCCAAGCCATTCTATGATTCTATGATTTCACTTTTCTGGATGTAATGTAAGTATCCTCCAATAAATGTAGACAGAAAAATAATACAAATAGGTCAGCTTTTCTTTCCTTGCCAAGAACCATTTCTCAATCAATTTGTTACAGGAAATTCCAAGGTAACCCAAGTAAATTATCCTGTATTCCTTATATGTAGAAATAAAATAAATGTATAATATTTCTACTGCACTGTGTTACAGTACTTTAAGGATCAATCATGTAGCCATCACAGTTGGTAACAGAAAGGTGTGTATATCTATCAGGCAATATTCAAACAGAAATTATATTTAGACAAGATTTTATATTCATCTTTTCTTATCCCATGAAAGAGTAGTATTAAAACCAGTCCCTACATGCATTCCCTGACGTACAAATTCTATTTCTGTAACAGAAACCTAGTTACAACAATATGTGAATCTTTTATTTATTTGTTTGTCTGTTTGCTTGTTCAAATATTATTTTGCTGTTTTGTTTTAAAGGTGGAAGAGTACCTTGGGAGAAAATGTTCTCCCCTCCTGCACACTTCTTTTTGTCTTTTAGTTGAACAAAATTATTATTAATATTTAGAGAGGAATGTATGAACAGCTGTGAAATATCTTATGATAGACCATCTTCACCAATCCTCACTCAAACTGGCAAGTAATTGTTAACATAACTAAAAAAAAAAAAAAAGAAGTGTAATTTGTATTTCAAGGTAGTTTGATTCTGTCATTTCCAGGTTGAATTTATTTCTCTAATTTGTGTCCCATGGAAGTTTTCTTCTCTTTTTATCCTCACATTGAAGTTCTGTCCCAGACAAGACTGGTTTATAAATAGTTAGTGTGAGTTCTATTAGCTAAACTTGTGATAATCGGATTAGAGAACTTCAAATGATTATCTGGACAAAATTATATGCATATATATATGCACTTGTTACAAAAGCATATGTTAACATTGGCATGAACTTCTGTATGTCATTCCAGAGACTTAACTGCAATAATTTTCAGAGTTCTTTTTAGTTCTTATAAGATCCCAAGTAAGTTAAACAGAAAAATAGAATACCAAATAAGTTTATACTGTTAAAACATATGGTAATCTAGTTTTTAAAAATACCTTTGATCTATCTAATTAAACACTGTGGAACTTATGTCAAGCAGACACTAGTATATACTGGTTGATAGAGAAGTGAAGAATCATTGTGCATATTAAATGTGGATGACACCAAACATGGCAACATGCCTGAGATGAGACCCATCCAGAGATACCTAGACAGGTTCAAGCAAAGGATAAACTCATGACATTCAAGAAATCCAAGTACAAACTCTTGCACCTGGGCCATGGCAACCCCCACTATAAATACAAATTGGGAGACAAAAGGATTGAGCGCAGCCCTGATGAAAAGGACTTGGGAGTACTGGTGGATAGCAGACTGGACATGAGCCAGCAGTGTGCCCTTGCAGCCCAGGAAGCCAAATGTATCCTGGACTGCATCATAGAATGGCCTGGGTTGAAAAGGACCTCAAAGATCATCTAGTCTCAACCCCCCTGCTGAGTGCAGGGTCGCCAACCATTAGACCAGGCTGCCTAGAAAGAAATCAAAAGAAATGTGGTTAGCAGATGGAGAGAGGTGATTCCGACCCTCTACTCTGCACTGGTGTGGGGAGACCTCACCTGGAGTACTGCATCCAGATGCAGAATCCTCAGTATATGAGAGACATGGACCTCAGTACCTAAAGGGAAGCTATAATAAAGGACTGATTCTTTAGCAGGGTCTGTTGTGATAGAACAAGGAGAAATGGTTTCAAACTAAAGGAGGGGAGAATTACAATGGATGTAAGGAAAAAGTTTTTTAAGTGTGGTGAAACACTGGAACAGGTTGTGCAGAGATGTGGTAGATGGTACACGCCTGGAGACATTCAAGGTCAGGCTGGATGGATCTGTGAGCAATTTGATCACAGAATCATAGAATAATAGAATGGCTTATGTTGGAGGGGACCTTAAAGATCAGCGAGTTACAACCCCCTGCCATGGGCAGCGTTGCCAGCCACTAGATCAGCCTGGGCAGGATCCCATCCAACTTGGCTTTGAATGCCCACAGAGATGGGGCATCCACAACATCTCTGGGAAACTTGTACCAGTGCCTCACCACCCTCTCAGTGAAAAACTTCTTCCTACCATCTAACCTAAATCTATCCTTTTTTAGTTTAAAGGCATTCCCCCTTGTCCTATCACTATCAGATCACATAAAATGTCAGTCCCTCTTCTGCTTGTAAGCTCCATTCAAATACTGGAAGATGACAGTGAGATCTCCCCAGAGGTTTCTCTTTTCCAAGTTAAACAAGTCCAGCTCCTTCAACATTTCTTCATAGGAGAGATGCTCTAGCCCTTTGATTGTCTTCATGGCCCTCCTTGCACCAGCTCTAATAGCTCTGCCTCACAAAGGCAGAGTAGAGTGGGACAACCACTGGGAATCATGGATTCTCATGTGCCCACTTTTCAAGTGTGTCCAGGTCTCTCTTAATGGCATGCTTCCCTTCTACTGTGTCAACTGCACCACTCAGCTTGATATCGTCCTCAGACGTGCTGAGGGTACTTTCAGTCCCACTGTCTACTATGTCATTGATAAAGACATTAAAGAGCATCGATCCCAGGATGGACTTCTAGGGGACGCAACTTGTGACTGTTCTCATGACCTGGACAGAGAGCCATCAACAACAACTCTCTGGCTACAACCATACAACCATTCTTCAATTTCAGAATGAAGATGTGGTGCAGGACCATGTCAAAGGCCTTGCACAAGTCCCGGTAGATAACATGAGTTGTCCTTCTTTTGTCCACCAATGATCTAGCTGTAGATGTCACTTTTCATTGCAGGAACTTGATGACTTTTAAAGATCACTTCCTATTCAAACAGTTCTTAGATACTATGATAAGGCAGTAGGCACAGAATGGTCATGGTAGCCAGAAGATTCTGAGACAGAATCTCACTGTCCACAATCATGACTGTTTCCAGTCCCGATTCTAGTTGAGAGTCTAGGAAGAAACACCTCTAGTGTGAAATTTCCCCTACAACACATGATGTTTTGTATCTAGTTAGCAAATGGGACAACAATACATCAGTGTCAGCTGCTTTCCAAGAATGAACAAGAATTTTCAATGAAATGCCTTTTCTAGATAATTTTTCAGATAGTGGAAATATGAAGATGGTCATTTAACAGAATATTTTGATAACAATTAGGGAAAATAAATATTAACTGCACCTTCTCCCTTCTTTTTTTTTTTTCACTTTTAGTGAATGAAGCTTAAGCCCCTTCAAAGTCTCTTAAAGAATACTCCGAACTGAATAAAATATTTTTATAACATCCAGTCTACATCTATTTTAACTTCAAATTGCTCTTATTTATTATGCTTACCCTCTTCCTTCAAGATTTGTAAATGAAGATACAATATTTACAAAAATAAGCAATGTTTAAATATGTAACTCAAAATCCCATCTCTCCTCTCTGCACAGAATATTAAAATTTAGACTTCTTAATAACTTTTTCTAGTAAGAAGAAATTTAAGTGAATTACATATAGTTCGTTCATTTTGAGCAAACTGCAATTTCTTGTTACACTGATTTGTACCATAATTTAACAACCTTCTGTATGCAGTAGGCATTCCTTATAGAGGGAGGAAAAAAAAGAAAGAAAAAAAAAACCTGTTAAGAAGAAATGTTTTACAACAACATATTTTGTGCTAGCAGTTTGTGGGGGCAATAAAAACACTGAATAGTTTGAAAACTTATATGCATATTTTCTGAAGAACATACAGCTTAGTCTAATCAGTCACATAAAATTAATGATGCGCTATCACTTCTTCCCTAGCTTTTGTTATAATACCTAATATAAAGAACATAAGCTGTTATTCTTCCTTGGGAAATTATAGTCATTAGAAGGGATTAAAAAATTATAATAATAGGAGAATTCACGGATTTTATTTATTATTAGAATTAGACTCAACATAGAAATTTGCATTACTATGAGGTAAAAAATAAAAAGCAAGTAAATCCAAAGAAATGTAAAATGCAACTGCTGAGTTTAAGCTTTATCTTTTAAATGATAATATGTAAAAAGCAATTGAAGATATGTACAGAGGAGAAGGAACATTATTCAAATGCAACCACGGAGTACTGCTATTTTTTGTGATTTTTTTTCTCTGCAAAAGAAAAAAGGTGTTTTTTTTTAAGGTGGGATAACTTCAGTAGAAAAAGTTTAGATTTATTTGCAGTATTTTCTGCTTTGCTCTCTGTTCTATTCCAACTGTTTTTAACGCTTTTCCCTTCTAATAAGTAAAAAAAAATCATATTGCCAAAATTACTATTCTTAAATGCACTGGACCACTTGAAACTCCATAAAACTTAAACATAATTAGGGTCATTTTTCCATATTTAAATTGTCTAATATATCACAAAATTGTACAGAAGTTTTATCAGTTTCCTCTACCTGCCATAAACTATGCATTTTTGGAAATTCTTGGCAGTTATAGATTTAACTATGCTGAATAACTGTGAAACACCTGCTATTTTTAACTCTTACTGTTTATTTCTTTTCTAAATCTGTACTCAATGTGCAGGTAGCACATTCCAATGCAGTTTGTTCAAAGAGTATGCCTGTGACATTGTGTACACATATAGAATTATTTAAAGAACTCCATACAGAATTATTTAAAGAACTCCATATTTTCTAAGCGATGCCTTAAAACTGCATCTGTTTGGTTCCATTGCTCATATTAACGTCCAAGTTCCTAACTACTCAGAAAGTGTGCACGCTCTAATGACTCCATCTATTCAGTTTCTCTACAGAAACTGGTTTTACTAATCATATAACAAAAATAACCCTGAACACAGCCACTAACAATGATATTGCTTATGGTTTAAGGGCTCTTCTATAGTTATTCACTTCTTATTATTTCAGGCATGAAAAAAAATAAAGACCTATACCTGCTACTTTAACTCTGTAAGAATTAGAATTTTTCCCAGCATATGGTCCATATCTGCTAAAGCAGAAGAGTTCTTTTTACAGTCCCTGTTGAAGCCACATAGTCTGATATTAACATACTCAACATTTTAAAACATCGAATTGTCTGATGTAAGGAGATGTCTCAACAGTTGTTAGCATTAGGTATTCGTTTTTGTAAACAGTTGGAATTCTTTCTGAATATTTATTTATTGTTGGGTTGAAAATCTGAAGACATTAAGCATGCACAATGTATTGGCTCTTATTATGAGAGTCAGAAATACTATGGAAGCATTAAGGTTAGTACTTCTAAACAGATCCTTGATGCAGAGGTGACATCTTTGTTACAAGCAATTTCCTGAATTTTCCTTTATTAGATCAGATGCTGGATGAATTTCTGCAGAGCTTGATTAAGCCAGCTTTCATAATTTCACTTATCATTTCTATGTCAACTGCTTCCTTGAACTGCTAAATGATTTTATAATTTCAGCAATATGCCTCTAATGCCTTGTTTGCCGTGAGATAAGAGAACAGAAAATCATCTCCTTACGCCTACCTAGTGACAAGAAGTTTCCATACGTTATCCTAGATGGAAAAGAGTTTAGTCTGGGCATAAAAACATTTATTTTTTTGCATTAATCAGGTGCTTTTTAAAATCTTCTTAATCCTCTATAGTGAAATTCAGTACAGGGACAAATGTATCAGCAACATAATGATGCAGAGAGTGGAGAAGAGACTATATCCCACGTTACAACAGTCTTATCTTAAAAGGGAAACTGGGGAAGGGAAAACAAAAACAAACCTGATAAAAGGAACACTCATATACTGAACAACTATTGTCACTAAGCAATACTGAACAACTGTAGATAATGCTAATTATGTACTCCCACACACAGATATGCTCCAAAAGTAATGCCTCATTTAATTTTTTGACCCACAATGTCAGAGGAGGATGTCGGTGAAATGGCAGTAGAGATTGAACCTTCCCACCAATATCCCATTGCATTTTGTTGCCATATGACAGATAGCAGCAGAGGGATAGTCTGACAAAATTGTCTGACATGGAAAGGTGCATGAAACAAAGGTGTATAATTGAATTCTTCCATGTAGAAAAAAATGCACCCACTGACATTTGTCTACACCTGCTGAATGTTTATGGAGACCAAAGAGTGGATGTTAGCACAGTGAAGTGGTAGGTAATGCATTTCAGCAGTGGCAACAGCAATAGCACATACCTTTGCTGGTACAGATTTTTTCAAGTATGGCATGCACTGTTCATCACTGGTGAAAATGCATAGTTAGTGGTGATTAGTATGTTGGAAAACAGTGTTCTGTAGCTGAGAATTTGCTCTATCAAATAGTGCTCTTTGTATCTGTTGTAATTTCCACAGAAATAAATAGTAGGTATTACTTTCTGAGTGATCTATGTATACATATGCGTGTGCCTGTATATATATATATGCATATATATATACATATATTTTAAAAGCAAGTAATGTACAAGCAGTTGCTCATCACCCACCCACTGACCCCCAGTCAGTTTTTTACAATTCCATGTGGTATGGAATATCCATTTGGCCAGTTTAGGTCAGCTGTCCTGATTCTGTCCCCTCCCAGCTCCTGGTGCTACCCAGCCACCTCACTGGCAGGACAGTGTGAGAAGCTGAAAAACTGAAACGTTCCTGGCTATGTGCAGAACTGCTCAGCAAAAACTAAAACACTGATGTGTTACCAACATTGTTTTTCTCTTAAAACCAAAGCATAGCACTTTATCAGACACAATGAAGAAAACTATCCCAGCTGAAATCAGGACAACTTTCCCCTTGTGCTGAGTCTGCTTGGTCCAGTTTCATTACAAAGATGTCACAAGCACAGAAAGCTTTGTTCCAGAATAAAAGCAACATGTTTTGAACAAACTAACATCACCAGCTTTCCATATATAGCAAATAGCTCTTAACTCATGCTGATAATGAGAGTAATAAACATACTGCCAAAAGCAAACCTATTTTAGACACCATGTAAAACACTTTTTAACAGTCACTGATACATGATGGTAATGTGTTTCATCTCTTCTAGAGAAAACTAATAACTCACAATTGAATTTTCAGACGTAAATGATTTTGACTAATATTTTCAACACTGAGTAAAACCTTTAAGTAAAATCTTGAATCATATCTGCTGTAACAGCTAGAAGATCCTACGTAAATACATTGATCATTGATCTATTTTATTTTTAGCTTGTTTTTTATCCATTTATTTGGATATTTTTATGCACATCTAATTAGATGTTATTGTAAAAAAAATAGTAACTTCTAGGTTAGAAGTTAGAAGATTTGACTTTGAAGGAATTATTAAGAGGTAATGCAAAGCCAGATCATATAAAGGTAAAGCTATATTAAAGTGGACTTCAGTTTCTGTTGCAATTGCACACAACTATAAATTCATACACTGTATTTTTGTTTTGTTTTCATTTTGTTTTACTCTCTCAGTTCAATATTGAGGCAGCTATGTCATCTTCCATCACTGGAAAGAAGGCACGTTGTATCACATGGAGCATTCAAGGAATTTAGCTCATGCATCAAGCATTACTTTCACCTAATTTGAAAATAGCCACTTTAACCGTAACTTAGGTTCAAATGATCAAGAGCAGGCAAAGCTGACTGATTTTTTGATTGATTGATTGGCTGTTGTGTTGCTAAATGAGTTTCAGCCTTTCTTTAAGAAAAAAAAATACAGCTGCATTTTGCAGATCTTTCAGACATCCCAGTTTTCATCTGGCCATAGGTCTCACTGTGGAGATACTTACATCTGAGAATTATCTCAGTCTACATACCTAAACAGAGGTATTTTATAGGGAGAGGTCATTTTCTGACTTTTAGATAGACACTTAAACCAGATGAATTTCACCCTAGGCATGTCTACTTCTTCTCTCAATTGTACATAGAAAGTTTTGATAACTATTTCAAACAGACAAATCTGTTTAAAAGTGACAATTTCCAGATTTTAATCTCAGAGTTTTAAGTCTTTTTAAGTCTGGTTTTGTGCAAGTGTATGAAATAATCAAATAAACCTTCTCATAATCACTAGACAGTTTAACAGAAAGTTACTGCATTGCATTTGATGAGTTACTTGCTTTTCTGCTGTAAACCACTTTGCATATGCATATATATAGTGCATTATTCCAAAATTAAAGTATATGCAATCAAAACTGAACAACAAATGCTTATTAAGCAATATGACTGATTTGGAGATACATATAAAATATTTCTCACATTAATTGTACCCAGTAGCAACATTCAACATCAAACACATGTTATTATTCACAGGGCACATTCACTACAGTCACACAGTCTTCACAGAAGCTCATCTAGCAAAAGAAATAGAAGTGGATAATAATGACCTCCCTGAATTAACAAGAGAATATCTGTGGAATAGTTGTTTTTCCTACATCAGCATAATGACACATTTAAATATGATGATACATTTCATTCTCTGAAATGACTTCCTAGTGGTAGAAAAGTTATAGAAACAATTAATGCTTTTTCTCTTTGGAGGAGTTCAAATACCAAGATGATAGTATTTCCTGTATTAGTATAGATGGGAATTGTTTTACAAGATTTCAGAAAAGAAATGTACTTGATACTTCGCTTCACTTGAATATGAAAAATGACTGAAACTGTCCACGAGCAATGTATTTTTAAGCTGTAAGTCTATTCAATGAAGAAAACTATACATTGCTAACGCATTCCTTTAATTAATTTTTATTTAATTACCTTTTGAAGGTAAGGTGCAATAGAAGCCTAAAGACCCTTTCCTGGCTCTCTACAACAGTGTTTTGAAACTCACCAGAAGGAAATCATGATAATTTGTGAAAAACACTGCAATCAGTTTTAGAAAATTTCAACCCAGTAATGAGGTAAGAAGAATCTTGGGATTAAAAATAAAGAATCAATATGATAATGTATTGATTTTTATTCCAGTTAGAGCAAATATTTTGTTCAGGTTTATATTTAAGTAAACTCAAAAAAAAATATGGATCTATTACATACACACTTTATCTTTTAATCTGAAGTTCAATACTTCAGGTCATTATTTCTCAAATATGTATCTGTATATAATTGTGGATGATAAAAAAAAAAAATTACAGAGGAAAGCTGTTTTACATGGTTGAAGTTATATTTTCAGTCATCTACTTTTCACTTTTATTTATTAGTTATTTATACATATATTAAATATAAATACAGAGAATCAGGATCTCAAAGACTTTAAGGAGATCAAATCTACAGTTTTTGTATTAGATTGAGACAATATAAAATATTCTCATATAATTTATAAATGTAATGTTTCATATTACTAAGGGCTAGCAAGGAGACAGAGATGGGCTCTTCAGGTTGGTGCATGGTGGGAAGATGAGAGACAATAGTCATACATAGAAACAAAAGTGATTCTGACTAGATATAAGAAATCTTTTCTCTCTTGAATGCAGTCAAGGCTTGGAGCAGGTTGCCAAAATAAACTTTGAAAACCTACTGACTTTCAAAAAAGCTGGACAAAACTCTGAGCAACTTGGTCTGAACTCAGACCTGCCTCTGCTTTGAGCAGGAAGTTGGACCAGAAACCTACTGAGGTACCTTCCCACATTAATTATTCTGTGAATTTACAATGTTAAGGAAAAAAAGCGCTGATTAATTTTCTAACTCAAAATCTGTTGGAAGGGAATGTTACTGAGGAATTTCTGGCTTGCTTTCGTTGAATTATCACAACCAGCATGTCTGTACACTCAAGGACCAGGTGTGAAATCATTCCCTCTTCAAGGATTTTTTGAAGTCTAAAATCTCCTAAAATTCTGTTTTGAAGACTTCATGGGATAATATTGTTCACAAATTTCGTATTAGTTCCTCCTTCATATTGAATATTGGTCCTCATATGAATAGTATTTCCAAAAGTGAAAGCATGGATATACTCCTCAAAATAATTTTGGAAAATACTTTGGCTTTTATTTATCAAAGAGAATTCTTCAGAAGTCGTGTCAGCTTTTTATGTTTTTATGTTTCTTTGTTTGTTTGAAATACATATGCAAGAATTTTTATTTTTAAAAAGCTAATCTCATTATTATTTAGTTTGCCATTATTAGACATGAACTAGAGAATGGTTCTGAAAGCTCAAAACTGCAGGGGAAGTAAATTTGTTAACACAATAAGAAATTATTTCAAAAAAGCAGCTTTTTCCTAAAAAGGATAAAACTGCCACATTTCCATACACTTTTTTCCATCTTCTTAAAAATTATTTCAATTAAGTGTTCTTAAAAGTTTTAAATGGTCTTTACCATCAGAAATCAAAAGAAAATAGGACATTATTTCCCATTACCTCACTATGTAAACTTTATACAGAATCTTAATATTTTCCAAAGTAAAATCTGTCTATAATTTGAAAAGATATCTACTTTTAACTTCAATAAATATGGCATTAGTTACCTTGAAATAAATGGGGTTGTGTTTTCACAAGTAAAAGAGCTGTTCTGCAATAGAAACTGAATGCTTATCTCCTCTTGGATGGGACTGAGGGACAAAAGGCAAAGTATCATTGGCAGTGGCAGTTCATAGGTTGAAATTCACAGTTTCTTAGGACTAGGCTGAAGAACTCGAATGGAACTAGGAATGCATTTAAACATGATAGTGGAGAGGTCACTTCAGTGTGTGTGAAAATTACAAAATTACTTAATATTAATTGACACATTAAGACTTGGAAAGGCCCTCCTTGAAAAAGACTCTCCTTGAAAAAGACTCTCCTTCACAAGGAGATCTAAAAACAGTACAATAAGCAGTGTGACACAGTAATAGTGGGTCAAATAGTGACTCATTCCTTCTGACTCTGTTTTCTATATCTTAGACAAAACTATGAAGTGATTAATACTTCAAGTGTATATTTTAAATTTTCTGTGATAATAAACATTATTTATTTCAGTAATCAAAATATGCCTTTTAAGAACAATTACGAAATGCAGATTGATTGAAAATACGCCAGTGACTATGAAAGCATACATTTAAGTAACAAATAGAAACTTTTACAAGTACTGTAATATATCTAATTAGAATGTGACTAAAATGGAAAATGTGTTATTTTTTGTTATTATTAAAATATATAAAACTTTAATCTAAAACACTTTTCTTGGCTTGTCAATAAAGTATTTGTGAAGTCTAGAGTATAGAATAAATTAGTGTTATTTCTTCAAAAAAATATAAATGAAAAATATTATAGAATGAAAAAAAAAAGGAATTAAAAAAAATAATTCAAAATTGCTTTTCCTGAGAGTAGTATGTCTATTTTATTTTAGCACGCATATCCTTAAATAAATTGCCTTACTAAAAGTGTTCTGAGAAAAGTTTACCTAATTTAAGAACTTAATATGGAGGTCTATATTAGATGTCTCATTCTGTTTCCAATTCAATTAGTGTAAGAAGTAGTTTTCTCTAGAAGTCATATTCTACCAGCAGCTAAATTAGATACTTCATTTCAAAAATGTTTTTTGAAAAGATCTTTTAATTAATTATATAAATTATGTATGCCTCCTATCTTATGTATCTATAAAAGATATTTACAATTGTGTTATAAATAACTTGATACGAGATTCATCTTTTTCATTACCATCTAGTATACAATAGACAAGACAAATTCTATCAGGTTATGTCTGCAAAATTACGTGTACCTTTCTAACTTCATTTTACACACATAGTAGTGCTCATACATATCTTTTTATAATATATTAAATGCTTCAACAAGCATAAAGACCTATTTCAATATCTTGACATTTTTATGAGCAAGTTACTGAAATTTTATGGCAAGTTACTGAAAATGGAGTAAAAATTTTAACAGAGCATATGTTATAGAACAGAGTATGTATGTAAGTTTAAAAAAAAAAAAAAAAGTTTTTTTTAAAAAAAGTAAAAGAAAACCAGAGAAAACAATTCTGTAACTATTATCAAAAGTTGTGTGATGTAAACAGGTTACTACAGATAGCTGAGAAGGAGTAAGAACACTGTAACAACATAAGCCATACAATAAAAATAAAGGAATAACTACTATTCCCCCCCTTCTCTCCTTCCCTTACCGTTCTCTAAAAAAAAAACACCACTACCATAACTAAAATATGTAGTCTTGCTAATGTTGTCAAAATCCAGACTGTAAGAAGTAGATATGCTTGAAAAGTAACATTAATGACAGATTATCAACTTTTTAACTATCACAGGTAACAACTGGCTGTGATGTTTAGGTATGTTGTAGCTTTAGAATTTTTGAACATTTATAGATGTTAACATGTATTTAACAGTAAAATATACTGAAAACATATTTTCTGTAGACATTAGTAGACTGTCCTTCAAGCTCTTAATGCTAAGACTTTTTCCATCTATTTAAAATCATTACAGAGAATAAAGAAAAATCTACTGAGATTTGTTGTTGTCAAATTGCAAGATTGTTTAAGCTGATCCAGTTCAATTTCCTGTAATCTGTTGCAGTCTTCTTTAATTTTATCACATGTTCTCCATTATCCGATATAGTAGTTCATAAAAAGTCTGACTGTGTTATCACAGTCTCAGGTGAATATTGCTTGCTGTTGTTCTAATAACATATTGATTTTAAAATTATGCTACTCAATTTTGACTGGTTTCAGTCGAACAACACATTTCAATAATAGATTTAATTTTCCTCTGGTCATCTTTCTAAAACCAATTGACTGCTGTTAAACAAAGCTATCTACTTCTGATGGCAGATTTATTTTATTTTATTTTATTTTATTTTATTTTAGTGTTATTCTGTGTTGCTACATCAGGGAAAAGTTGTTTCCTAGATCCTGAAAACAATACACCTTGCTCATGACTTTTGCCTTTTCAAAGACTATTAGAAAATAACCTTGAAATGCACTATCATACATGTGTTTATTTCTAAGATACATGTTTATATTTACATAGACTATTCTTAAATCTGTTGGTGGAAGATACTAAAGTAAAAATTTCCTATTTATTTACTATATCCATTGGGCATATCACTTACTCTGTATTATTATTTGGGCAAATTTCTTTGCTCTTTCAATTCCTTCAGTAAATGACTTGCAAAACCCTTACCTGATTACAGAGATGAGGGAGTTTATTCTCTAATCTCATAGAAGCAAAGCACATGCCTAACATTAACCTTGTGATCAGTTCAGTACACCTCGACAATCTGTTATTCAGAGATAATTCATATCTCTGCTCTTTTACCACCTAAACTCTTGAACTCTACCCATCCTCTCCAACATGACAGAACTACCACTATTTTTTTTTTTTTTTTTGTAAGAAGTAAGCACTTTTTCTTTTGGTATTCATAACAAAACTTACCCTGTTGAAAAAGCTGAATTCTGATACAGCCTCAAGAAGCAAAAAATATAAACATGAAATCTGAATATGAATTGCTGGAGGAGATTTAGAATAGTGAAAATCTAAAACACGTCCAGCAACCGGAAGTTGAGAGTAGAGAAATTAAGGAACTATAATTATAATGAAATTATACTCTATGAGGACTGCTTTGAAAGCAATACCTCCTATTTTACGATGTTGGTTCACAACATCACGGGGGATGTTGGTGGTATTTCAGTAGAGCTTGAACCTTCCCACCAAAATTCTGTTAAATTTTGTTACCGTTTGACAGATGGCAGCAGAGGAGCAGTCTGAAAAAATGACATCTGACATGGAAGTGCATATGAAAAAAAGATGTGTAGTTGAATTCCTCCAAGTGAAGAAAATTGACATGCATTGATGGTTGCTAAACTTATCATCATAGAATCATAGAATCATAGAATCATAGAATCATAGAATCATAGAATGGTCTGGGTTGAAAAGGACCTCAAAGATCATTGAATTTCAACCCCCCTGCTGAGTGCAGGGTTGCCAACCACTAGACCAGGCTGCCCAGAGCCACATCCAGCCTGGCCTTGAATACCTCCAGGGATGGGGCATCCACAACCTCCCTGGGCAACCTGTTCCAGTGTGTCACCACTCTCTATGTGAAAAACTTCCTCCTAATATCTAACCTACATCTCCCCTGTCTCAGTTTAAGACCACTCCCCCTTGTCCTATCGCTATCCACCCTCGTGAATAATCGTTCCCCCTCCTGTTTATATGCTCCCTTCAAGTATTGGAAGGTGAGGTCTCCCCAGAGCCTTCTCTTCTCCAAACTAAACAAGCCCAGTTCCCTCAACCTTTCCTCATAGGAGAGGTGCTCCAGCCCTCTGATCATCTTAGTCGCCCTCCTCTGAACTCGTTCCAGGAGCTCCACATCTTTCTTGTGCTGGGGCCCCCAGGCGTGGATGCAGTACTCCAGAGTATACATGGAGAACAAATATTGAATGTTAGAAAAGTGAGGTGGTGGGTGTTGCCTTTTGGCAGTAGTAACAGAGACAGTGGGTCTTGTCTGCTGGTGCAGATATTTACAAGCAGGGCATACAGGCTCTTGTTCATCACTGGTGAAAATGCATGGTGAACACAGTACTCAAGACATGGCCTCAGCAGTGCCAAGTACAGAGGGCAGATCATCTCCCTAGTCCTGCTGATTACATTGTTTCCTAGAAGCCCTGATGCCATTGGCTGCCTTGGCCACCTGGGCATACTGCTGGCTCACGTTTAACTGGTTGTGAACAAACACCCCCAGATCCTTTTCCTCCAAGCAGAAGACTGGAGCACCTATCCTATGAAGACAGGCTGAAGGAGCTGGGCTTGTTCAGTCTGGAGAAGAGAGGGCTGTAGGGAGACCTCATTACAGCCTTGCAATATTTAAAAGGAGATTATAAGCAAGAGGGAAATCAACTTTTTACTCAGGTAGATAGTAAAAGAGTAAGGGGGAATGATCCTCAACTAAAGGAGGGAAGATTTAGATTAGATATGAAAGGGAAGTTTTTCACTGAGAGAGTGGTGAAGTGCTGGTACAGCTTGCCCATAGAGGTTGCGGATGCTCTGTCCGTGGAGACATTGAAGGCCAGGTTGGATGGGGCCCTGGGCAATCTGACCCAGTACTTGATCTAGCTGTTGGCAACCCTGCCTGCAGCAGGAGTTGTGGGACTTGACGATCCTTGAAGCTGCTTCCAACCCAAGTCATTCTATGATTCTGTGATTCTATGATCTTCCAGTCATTCTGCCCCAGGCCTGTACCATTTCATGGGATTGTTGTGACTGAAATACAGTGTTTAATATCAATAACGATCTTAAACAGGACCAGCCTCTGTATCAACCCCTGGGGAGAGCCACTTATGATCAGTCACCAGCTGAATTTAACTCCCTTCATCACCATTCTCTTGGCCCAGCCATCCAATCAGTATTTTACCCAGAAAAGGGTACACTGTCCAAGCCATGGAATGCCAGCTTTTCCAGGAGAATACTGTAGAAGATAGAGTTAAAGGCTTTACAAAAGTCCAGGTAGATTACATCTGCAGCCTTTCCCTCATCCACTAGTGTCTCACTCCAATATATAGGAGGGAGAGGAGGTTCTTTTAATACATGCATACCTGACAGCGAGATTAATACACAACAGGTCAAATGTTAGCCCGACCAGTTTATTACAAATCCTAGTTGCTTAGGGAGATGGGGAAGGGAAAGTAGGCAACAGAAAAGAGATAGGAAATAAAAGCAAGTAGTCTTTGTAGAAAGGAAGAGAGACAGTAACCACCAAGGGTCCAGCATTGTTTGTAGTGCAGACGTTGATCTTCAGTAGTGATGGGTCGTCAGGGGTTGTTGTTCAGTTGAAGACCACTTCCAACAGCAGTACGAACTTATTTATGATGACCAAAATGGTTGAGTCAGCTCTCTTTGAAGTGACAGCTTCTGGCTTTGGGATCTCAGCAGAAACTCCTTTATTCCCATCTTCCAGGCCTTGCCAGCAGATAAGAGGGACCAGGGAGGTGCTCACCTGTATCCTGTTTTTCACAGGATACGATGGTATTATTCCCCAGTCTGCCATACCAAGCTGGAGTTATTTGGTCACAGGCCAGATCTTCCACCAGTAAACACTCCTGAGCACTCTCTTCTGGAGGCAAACAGCTCTGAAGAAAATGCTTTCAAATGTTCACAAGGTGATGTTGATTGCCACACAGCGACACCCACTGTTCGCCTCCTTGGTAAGTCAGTTAGAGTCTTATCACAAAAGATACTCAGAAAGCAAGCTTTGAGCCAAAAAAAAGAAGGGTTCAGACAACTAGGTGGGTCACTTGCTCATTGGAGATGAGGTTGGTCAGACCTGCATTTCAAGAATGCATGCTGACTAGGCCTGATGCCCTGGTTGTCCCACATATGCCATGTGATCGCACAAGATGGTCTGCTCCATGATCTAGCTTGATACCGAGGTCAGGCTGACAGGCCTGTATCTCCCCAGATCCTCTTTCCAAACCTTCTTGTAGATAGATTTACCATTAGCAAGTCTCCAGCCATCAGGGACCTCCCTGATTGACCAGAAATGCTGATAAATGATGTAAAGCAGGTGGCAATCACTTCCACCAGTTCCCTCAGTACTCTTGGGCAGATGCTATCCAGTGCCATGGACTTGTGACAATCAGTGTGGAGTAGCATTTTGCTAACTGTTTCCTCCTGAATTGTGGGGAGTTTATTCTGCTCCCTATCCCTATTTTACAGCTCAGGGGTTTGAGTAACCTGAAGATAACTGGTCTGACTATTAAAGATAAAAGTAAAGAAGGCATTGAGAACCTCAACCTTTTCCTCATCCTCTGTGGTAACGTTCCCTGTTGCATTCAGTAAAGGACAGAAATTTCAGGGCGGTCTACATATAATCCAAATCTTGTTGGAAGATTAATCAAAAGTCTGAGAAATCAAGCAGAGAAGGACAGAACCAGAAAAAATTAATTGCTCTGTGTCCAGGTGGAGTCTGGTGATGAGTGCTGTCTCTCAGGGGTTCATCTTGGGACTAGTACTCTTTAACTTCTTCATCAGTGACATAGATAGTGGGATGGTGTGCATCCTCAACAAGTTTACAGATGACACAAAGCCGAGTGGTGCAGTTGAAACAACAGAAGGAAGGGATGCTATACAAAGAGACCTGAACAAGCTTGAGTAGTGGGCCCATGTAAACCGTGTGAGGTTCAGCAAAGTCAAGTACAGGTGCTGCACCTTGGTCAGGGCAATCTCAGACGTGAATACAGACCGAGAGAACAACTCACTGAGACCAGCCCTGCAGAGAAGGACTTCATCTAGTGGGGGAAAAGCTTGACACAAGATCTAGAATCTGGGTTTGTTCATTTAGGAGAAGAGGAGGTTCCAGGGACACCTTATTGCAGTCGAAAGAGTACTTAAAGGGAGCGTATAGAGAAGATGGATGCTGTCTTTTTACATGGGATGATAGTGATAGGACAATGGAGTATGGCTTTAAAATACTAAGCCTACACTATATTAAACAGCCTACACTATATTAAACAGCCTCAGTTAGAAAACAAAAGTGTGCCAGCTAGACATATACACGGAAGTAAAACTATACACATACGTTGCCAGATTTCTCATGTATTTAAGAAAGATTCTAAAGACAGCACAGGAAAAAAAAAAAAAAAGCCTATGCATACTAGACTTTTTTTCATCCGGCTAAAATGTGGGATAATAAATTAACCAAGCATCACAGTAACACCAAGTCAGAAATGAGTCACGGGAAAGTTTATGAATGCAAAATAGTTGAAGAAGAAAAAAAAAACAAAAAGAAACAGAAAGAAAACAACACAGAAAACCAGGTGTTTAAGAAACATGCATAGTAGGAACCAGTTATCACTAACAGAAAACAGTATGTTCAAGTCAGCAGATGTGAAGAAGTCTATAGATTAAACAGTAAATATCTTTGTCTAAGATATGCACTGAAGACAGACACCACACTGTGAGATACTGTTTCATGTGATATCCACACATTCATGAATGGAAGAAGCTAGTGAATCAATTACAAAGAATAGTCTAGGAAATTTAAACACAACAGGAGGTTCAAAATAAATTTGGAAGACTGAACTGAAACAGCAGGAGGCAATAAGGATACCTGATAACCAAAGCAGCAAACGGTACCAAACAATAAAACTTAAGTAAAGCTTATAAAAATTGTAATAAAACATATGTAAACAGTTATTCAGAAACTCTATGAAGAGTTAAAAAAAGGAAAATGGAGAAAAACAAAACTACCAACAGCAAATTGAAATGTTAGCATTAAAATCCCAGCCATCAGAAAAAGCTAATACATAAGAATTCCTTTTACATAGGAATTGCAAATAGAAATCGTATCTAAAGGAATTCCAGCTTAAAATAAAATAAAAACTGTACATTTGTAATAGCTATTAAGGAAATAAAAAGAATCTTTAAAGATTTTTTTCAAAGTATTCTTAAAAATATTATTAATACCTTTTTATGTTCTTAAAGGTAGTGAAAATAAGCTGATACAAATTCACATAGCTAAAAAGAGTACATTATAATAGACTCATTTATATTTACATGTCTAAA
The DNA here is from genome assembly GCF_002078875.1 of Numida meleagris. Taxonomy (NCBI): domain Eukaryota; kingdom Metazoa; phylum Chordata; class Aves; order Galliformes; family Numididae; genus Numida; species Numida meleagris. Next base: position 150,009,228 of record NC_034409.1, read on the forward strand.
TATCTATCATATCTAGATGTAAAAACCTGCCCTCTCTGTAATCTCTATGATTGTGTAGTGAACACATTGAGTAATGCATTCCTGAAAATTAAATTAGGAAAAAAAGAAATAGCGTAACTGAATCATAAAAGATATGTTTGAGATACTGTTTGTATCTTGCCTTCTCACACACAAAACACGTATATTTCACCAAAGCTCATAAAAATTTTATACCTGTTGTCTCTTCCTAAAATTGTATATTGAAAAATGCGGATGTTTTCATAAATCTTTAATTGGTGTTTGGACGGCACAAACTACCTAATTAAATATAGTATATTTTTCTATTTATAATTTAATTATTTTCAGTTTGGTTTTGTACTTACAACAAAAATGAAGCATTTGGGGTGTGATTTTATAATTAATGCTGTTTTCCTTCCTCAGAAAATCTTTACATTGTCTTTTTCTCACCATCAGAGAGCAAAAGGAAAAATGTGTTATGAGCATTAAAGTCAAGATGTGAATAAATAGGACTTAAATTGTAGCAACTTTAAAGGTACTGGAAATTCCAAGCAGACTGAATAATTCCATCTCAATGGTGTTTCCACTCTTCTGAGTTTCTGTAATATTATACTAATGTTACAGGGATAGGGAATAAGTGTAGGAAATAGATATTTTCATTGTAATTACAGAGTATTACAGAATATGCTGAATTTGAAGTAACCCACAAGGATCATTGAGTCCAAATCCTCCTTCCACACACGACCATCCAAAATTCAAACCATATTTCTGAAAGTGTTGTCCGAATGCTTACTGAACTCTAGTAGGCCTGGTGCCATGACCTCTGCTGTTGGGAGCCTGTTCCAGAGCCAGATAACCTTCTTATGAGCCTTTTTGTAACGCCCAGACAGACCCTTCTCTAATGCAGCTGTGTGCCATTCCCTCTGGTCCTATTTCTGATCAACAGAGAGATCAGCACTCGCCCCTCTGCTTCTCCTAGTGAGGAAGCTGTGGCCTGCCTTGTGGTCATCCCAATGAGGCCACCCCTCAGCTTCCTGAGTACAAAATGCCTAGATGATATCTCCTTCTTTTCCCTCTCATCCATTCTCTTTCTCTCTCTAGTTCTGTGTATGTGTGTACCGTCAGTCACAAATATCTATTACTTGACTGCTGAAGGGAAAGTTGATTTCATGATTTTCAATTGTTTAGAAGTTTTAGTGATGCCCTGAAATTACAGAAGCTACAGAAGTCAGCTTTCACATTGACCATCGTAGGTGTGTTCCCCTCAGCATGGACTAGCTACTTGAAAACAAAGAAAGCTCATGGCAGTAGGTTATGCATAGTATTCAGGTGAGAGCTGGTTCTTTCCTTCAAAAAATACAAAGGAAAGCCCTGGGAAGATAAGCATAGCCCACATATTTAGGATTCCATAAAAAGAAGACAGTATCAGGAAATCTCTGGAAGGACCTTATGACCAGTTACTAAACTAAACAAGAATAACATGGTAGTAGGATGCACAGGAGTGCTTGAAGCTTAAGAATTTTCAGCAGATAAATTTCAACATGTGCCTAAAAGTCTTGAGGCAGATAGATTTTCAATGTGAATTAAAAGGTGCAAAAAATGAGAGAAGAAAGACATTTAAGTCATTAGAAGTGTTTAGATCACTATGTTGTTGTTTTCTGTTGTTGCTGTTGTTTTGGTTAAGTTTGTTTTTTATGTTTGTTTTCTTTTTTGTTCTGCTTGACAAATTATTTTTTAGTATAAACCAGAGACCATATGCTCATGAAATAAAGATAAACCTTGTATTGAAAAACAAATTAGAGAATTCAACTTAGATGGATCATTATCCTTCTACTGCTTTTTCAGGGAGGGGGGACAGAAATATTGCAGTTCATATGACCTCCTTAATTTCCATTCTAGCCATGTGTTTTCTGGCCCCACTTGGAGAATTTCAAATGGAAATATACAACTTGAATGCCTTTAAGTACCTAATATCGCCTTTGTGAAGAGTCTCAGAAGGCAAGAGCTAAATTAATGTTTGACATGCTCCTACACTTTTGGCAATGCATCTGTAAAGCTCAATTTGTTTAGTAAAATCACCTAAAAATACCACTACAAAGAGACATTGCAAGTACAATAAAGTGCAGTGAAATATGAAGTTCTCTGCAAAGGTCTTTTTTCTAACTGAACAGGTATTTTATCCTCTTGATAAGCAACAGACACTACAGAAAACCACAAATAGAGTTGAATGGCAGCTGGCATTTAAGGAAGCTAAAATAATAAGGAAGTGGGAGAGAGTTGGTTCTTTCAGAGTTTATGTTCAAATAAACACAAAATAATAAGAACAGATAAGTGAAATCTTGCTTCAGGAATGGTTTGGTAAGCCAAAAGTTCTGTTGATTCCTGTGTCTCATAAAAGATTCTTGACTACAAATACAACATATCATGATAAAACAACATATGATGTTCAAATCAGCACAGGCCATTTGAATTCAGGGAGTTGAAAAATATTATTCAGACATGGCTGCTATGGAATGTTACATTCAGAAAACTGTCATTTCAGGAAAAGGGAGTGGATTCTCTTTTGTTTGTAGGTTGTTTTTTTTTTGTTTTGTTTTGTTTTTTTCCTATTTTGTGTTCTTTTGTTTGTTTGTTCTCAATACAGATATGTAGTTTTATCTAGAGATAGTTAAGCAGTTTGAAAAGTTAGAAAATTTATATCTTTGATGTCTGTGTTTGCTATTTAAACATTTTTTTATGATTCAATGTAGTTAATTCATGAAACCTAAAAAGACAAAGATATTTCATCATGTTCTACATTTGATCAGGTACAGTACCAAGAATAATTTATTTATTTATTTATTTTAAAAGAACATTGTGTTTCCACTGAGTGACAAGAATTTAATTTAATTTATTTTCAGTAATGCTGATCAATATGAGGGAAAATTTCATTACTTTGAGAATGACAGAGCAGTGGAAAAACCTGCCCAGAAAGGGTGCAGAGTTGTCTTCTCTGGAAATATTCAAGACCCTTCTGGACTCTTTCCTGTGTAACCTGCTCTGGTTAACGTGTTTTAGCAGGAGGGTTGGACTAGATGATCTCCAGAGGTTCCTTCCAACCCCTATGGTTCTGTGATTCTGTGATTCTTAAAATTCTTTTATCTGAAAGCTTATTATCATCTTAATTTTACACTATTCTGAGGAGTTTATAATTTTTAGATCAGATTCATATCACAATCCATAAATAGAAATGTTGGATAACTAAAAAATGGTCATAATCATTTATAATTTTTTGATATTTTGCAAATGTCCCTTATTTTATTTTATTGTATTTTTTTGCACAGAAGTTCTTTCATTGTCTGTAATCACTAGAACTGGTTCAAGGAAACTCTAAAATGACAGAGTTACTGCAGTTTGAAACAAGGAATTGCAATTCAAGCCATTAAGAGAAAAGGAGCTGTACTCTAAGAAGTAAACGTGAAAGAGATCTGAGTGAGATCATGCTTATAAAGAAGGTCAATATTACAGTGAGTCTAGAAACTCACTGTACATCAAACTTACAATTTTGAAAAATGAGGGACTAAAAGGGAGATGCTGACTTTTCAACCTCACCAAAGCAAGTATCAGAATAGTGATGAGAGCATCGATTACCTAATTTACAATATTCTGCTCTAGCCATTAAGCTGTTTTAAGAGCATTATTTCAACTAATGGAAAACTATTAACTTTTCAGCATGTCATTTAATATTAGAATAGCTGACTGCTACAGAGCAATCGAGTTCCTACAGCATATTTTTTATGGCTCTTAATTAAGGATATGCCCTCAGATAAACTCATAGAACCTATGTCTCTCCTGCTTTAAGTTCCTTAGGTCACAGATCCTTCAAGTGCTAATATATATCTCTGCTAGTTGATACTGCCTCCTGATTCTTCAAGTGAAATTTTCTTTCCAGGTGACTATGCTGTCTTTTTTGCTTCTGCAGTAAGTGGCATCTTGTAACTTTGCACATTATCACTGCAAATTCATTGACCTTCACAATGCTGAAATGTATAGGGTTTCCAATGATCAAATATACTACTATATAAATTGCACTTCCAAATCAAGATCTGAATGGTGGTATGTAGAATAATATTAAATAAATAAATAAAAATTACACATCTTTTCATTTTCCATAACCACACTTTTAAAGTATTACTTTAAGATGTCTTATGAGAGATTTGTGTGTCTGTCCCCTTCTGAAACAAAGTATCTAAATTAAGTTTTCTCTTGGAAGAATTAAATAATGAATAGCATATGTGAATACACAAAATTGTGGTTTCCAAAGAAGAATTGCCATCACTAGTTTTTTCTGTTGCCATTGTTTTATTAATGAATCTAATTTATCTCAGAGTTAGAAACTTGTTGATAATATTAAAGTAGAACAGCACCATAGGAAAACTGGAAACACATATAAGAATGTATGTATTCAGTAGATGCTCTAAAGAAATGTACATATTTAATACATAATCAAGGTTTTAAACAATAAATTTTATGAAAAAAAAAATAAAAGAGAGGGAGAGAGAGATGGAGAGGGAGAGGAATGTATAAGCAGATCACTGGAGAATAGATTCTCCCTATTAGCATCTTAGACCCACGTAACTTTCATGCTATCATCAATTATGTCAATTTTATGCAGTTTTGGTGCTGACAGCAAAAGTGATTAAAATAATTCCCCTTATTGTAAAAAAAATCCTGTAAGACTTAGAAGAAAAAAAAGTAGAGTAACCTTTTTATGGGTAGAATGCTGCATTCTGTTGGGAGTTCCATTTGATGCTTCATGACTTGGTGTTCCCAGATTCTAAAGAGGTGTAATATTATCCATACTAACTCCTTTTCCATTATAGTGTTAGCTCCACTAAACAGTATTTTTAGTTATATTTTAGTCTTACTGGGATCATAACAAACTAGTACCTCTGTACAAAACACATGCCAAAAGTATATGATTAACATCATGGACAAGTATAAAATCAAAAATATTGTAATGTGGTCATCCTCAGGAAAAAATGTCAGGAAGAAATGGGAATTTTGTATACCTCTTTCTTCCATATTACTATTTTCTTGATGGACAATGGAGAGACAGAGTGGAATAGGAGGTAGATTAGAGAGTTAACATTGTGAACTAAGGAATTGCAAACACAGGAGAGACATTGATACTCAGTTACAAATTACCTTATCCTGCCAGAGTGTTGTAGGACCATATACTGTTCTGACAGATGATTTAGATTGATAGCATTAGAGTGTGTGGAGGGGGGGGGTGGGAGTGGGGGGATAATACTACCTTGGCAGCAAATGTAGAAAAAGGTAGGTAGGCAATTCTTTGTCACAGCAACATCATCTCCTAGTGGATACTGTTGTCTGATGCACATTTTGGCCTTGTTGTGTAGAAGCTACAGAGGAATGGTCTTGAATGACTGCTCTTGGACTAGCGGCTGGACAGCAGCTTGAAAGCATTTTCTTTTTCCTAATCCTTTAAGACAGTCTGGTTTAAAGATAAATATAATCTTTCCTCAGACATTTATGTCTGTCATCATTCTGTATACATCAAGTAAAATCCACTCCTAGTCAAATTAATTATAAATCTCCCATTCACATTAATCAGTTATAGAACTTTCCCTATTATAATAGAATACCTAATATCTCTTTGTTGTAACAGTTGTTTTTCAAAGTATTCTTTAAGAGTGCAATGCAACATCTAAGAATACTAAGAATTTTAATAAGAAATAATCTAATTTATATTGCAAAGGCAATGTCTAATTACATATTTTTCACAGCTGCAAATATAGAAAGTGAAAGAAAATCTTTACTTTGACTCTACTTTTAACAGTCAAAAGCATGAAAATACTTCTTTGCCCATCTTCACTTCCTCTTTTGCATGCTTCTAAGCATGGTATATGAGAGAAAATACAAAAACCTTTGACTCTGAAAGACAAAAATAAGGAAAAAAAAAGCAGAACTTTTTTGACACAAACTGAGAAAAAATGATCATATTTATATTCATGTTGACTCAGCATGAGAAAAACCGACCCCATTGCAAGAAATATGAGAACAATATAGAAGCATGAAGCAATTAATTCTATATAGGAGAATGGCAGTGTATCTATTATATTTGGACTCAGCTGGTAAAAACAAATTTCTTGTTTCAGTGAATCTACAGAAAGATCTGGTTTTCATGTTATAAAACAAATTAGAAGCACATTTGTTCTTGTAATTACATTACAGAGTGGTTCTTATCATTCATTTCAATGGAATATGCTTTGTCAGAGAAAGCCTAATTGAGGATTTGCTTACTTTTGTACAGGCTCCAGATTTAAAAACAAACAAATGAACAAGCAAACAAGCAAACAAACAAAAAAATTCCCTTCATTTAAAACTGCCTATTTGACTCATGCAAGTATACTCTAAGTCTCCTAAGTCTTTTCTGATAAATACATGTAACATGAGCCTTTATTTGCATCGGTGCTTAAATTAAAAAAGAGTATTCTCTTTTATTTCCAACTAACTAAAAGTGCATTGGAAATATATTTCTCTAGTTACTTTTTCCCCAGTGAGAAATCTCTCTTCTTCACATTTTAACTATAAACAGATGGAAGCTGATGAACAGGTACTTCTCTGTACACTCTGAACCTCATGATGGACAAAAGAAAATGCATACTATATACCAAACCATGAATTTATTGTTAGAGTAGACAGTCTACTGTCTTCATTTTTTATCTCAGGAAGAAAGGAGGAGGGTTACAACAAGCTATCTGAATCTAGAAGACTTTACTAATAGTAAATATAATTAGATTTTCTAGAAAGTAGGTGTTTACATATGCTATTGTTCTCCTTATATTAAATAGATATCAATTAGAATTTCTAGAACAGGTTTCTTATGAGAAACAAACAAACAAAAACCAACCACATATTCTTTCACTCGGATAGGCATTTATGACATACTGCCATATGGAATTAACAGTTTCTCTTGACTGAAGAGAGACCTTAAAGTGGCCATATCAGATATGGTTATCTAATCTAAGTATAATCTAAGTGCCATCTTTGTGGCACTCCTCTGTACAAGCATATGTTCCTGTCTTTGGAAGTGAAGGCAGGGGGGTGATGCTTCTTCCCATGGGCAGGACAGTGCATTTTTCCTTGTTGCATTTCATGAAGTTCCAGCTGAAGCACTAAATGGCATTCCTGCCCTCCAGAATACCGAGCTGACCCCCCAGTTTAGTGCCGTCAGATAACTTGATGAGAATAAACAGTATCTTCTCTTTCAAATAATTCACCAAGCTGTCAAACAGGATGTGAAAGGCATCAAATGGAGTACATTATATATATCTGCATGATATATATCCATTATATGCATGCATCACACATACATGAACTACGTATATGCAAGGTCACTCATTTACTTGACAAAGGGAAGCCAGCTGCTGCTGTCTTTTAGGGTTACAGTAAAGCTTTCAATGCTGTTTCTCACAGTATCCTTCTGGGCAAAATATCCAGCATACAGATTAACAAAAACATAATGCAATGAGTGAGCAATTGGCTTACAAGTTGGGCCCAAAAGGTTACAGGAAATGAGGCTACATCAGGCTGGCACCCTGTCAGTAATGGGATTCCCCATGGCTCCATTTTAGGACCAGTTCTCTTTGATGTTTTCATAGATGACTTGGAGCTAGGACTAGAAGGTATTTTTAGCAATTTTGTTGATGATACTAAATTGGGAGGAGCTGTTGATACCATTGAGTGTGGAGAGGCCTTGCAGAGAGATCTAGACAAATCAGAGAGCAAAGTAATCACCAACCTCATTAAATTTAAGAAGAGTAAGTGCTGAATTCTGCACCTGAGAAGATGCAACCCCAGTTATATATACAGACTGGGAAAAGAAATGCTCTAGAGCAGTCTCACAGAAAGAAATCTGAGGGGTGAACAGTGTGCCGGGGTAACCAGGAAGGCCATCCTGGGGTGCATCAAGCATGGCATTGCTTGCCATTGAGGGAAGATATTGTCCCAAACTACACTGCACTAGTGCAGCCTCCCTTTGAGTACTGTGTGGCAGCATAGCACAAAAAGGACATAAAACTATTTAAGAGATTATCCAAAAGAGAGGTATGAAGATTGTGAAGGGTCTAGGGGGAAAGACATACAAGGAGCAGCTGAAGTTTCTTGGTATGTTCAGGCCAGAGAAGAGAAGACTGAGGTGAGATCTCATTGCAGCCTCTGACTTCCTCACTGGGGGCGAGGGAAGGGGCAGTTCTGATCTCTGCTCTCTGGTGACAGTGATAGAACCTGAGGGAACAGCATGGGGTTGCAGCAGGGAAAGTTCTGGTTGGATATCAGAAGCAGGTTTTTCAACAAGAGTGTGTTCAGGCACTGGAACATGCTCCCCAGAGCAGTAGTCATGGCACTGAGCTTGCCAGAATTCAAGAACGTTTCAACAAAGCTTTCAGACATACAGTCTGATTTTTGGGTTGTCCTGTGTGGAGATAGGAGTTGAACTCATTGATCTTATGTGTACTTTCCAACTCAGGATTTTCTATAACTATGATTTATATAAATTATCCTTAAAATAAAATATATTCACATCAATTGAAAACTGTAAAAAAGGCTACATGGTGCCATTGTTTTTATTAACTTGCCTAAACTGTATTTCCATCATCAAAACTTGCCATACTAAGTGCTCTGACAGGTAGAGATTCTAGTTTCACTTTCATTAACATGAAGAATTCCTAAAGATATGCAGTTGGTTTAACTTGCTTTGCATATTTCTATTTCTTTCTCAAACTGCCTCATTGAATTCTCTTAAATATAGTAATGTAAACTTACATGAGATCTTAAAAAAAATCAATTATATTTCCTAGCAGAAGATTTATTAAAATCAGTTTTCTGCGAGTAATACAAGAGAAGAGAGGTCTATATATTGATTTCACTGACAGTATTTTCTTCATCACTGATCAGAATTGAAGATATTGTAGCGTCTCAAAAAATATAGCATCTGTATCTATCTCTATCTCTATATCATCTGTATCACCTATATCTTATGTATCATTTATATCTATATAATTTTAATTATTTTCAAAGTTCATGCAGTTGAATTATGTTTTATTTTGCATTATATCTTTAAACCAAAACCACTAAAAATAGTATCAATAGTATAAATATTGGGAAAACAAAGTTCTGTGTACTAAAGACAAGTATGACTTTATAAATCTACTCTTTTTACATCAGTCCATTCAGCTATGCACTATTTATTCATGTTCAGCTACTCAATCACATTTTCTTACATACTGAGCCAAGGAGAAAATGAATAATTAAAGAGATGTATAAGCTTTGGCACCAGTTCAGGTTTAGATGCAGTTACCAAAAGCTGTTAAGTCCAGTGGTATTTTGGGATAGAAGGGAGTGGGAAAAGGAGGAGAGGGTGATGTTTTTTTCTTCCCCTGATATCACGACTTCACAGGATGAAGTTAAATAGATAGATAAATAAATAAGCAAATGAATGAATTTAAAAAAAAGATAATAATAATAAGATAACGTTACCCTGGGAAAAATAATAGAGGAAAACTGAAGAGAAGAAAAAGAAGTACACATTTCAGTGAGAGTACTTTGGAAAGAGAACACCTTCCTCTTAGAATCCTTTTCCAGAATGAAGCTCCATTTTAATGTACATTAGTAGAAACTGCACAGGATATAGATAGATCAGCAACTATCATGAAGCTACACTATCTCAAGATAAGAAGGGAGATCAAGATGTTCACAGTTTTCTATGAATTGCTCAGCATCAGTTCTCACTAAAACAACAGAACCTGAGATATAACATGATTTTCAGATCTGAGCTCAGAAGCCAGAAATTACAATTGCATTAGTGAAAAAGAAAAAACAACAAAAAATACTTCAAAATAATCTCAAATGCTTTTGATTTCTCGGTGTCTTTATCCAGATGTTAATAGTCCCTGTACTCCTCTCACTTCAGAATTTTGGTGCCAATAAATCTTTTTAGAGTAAGTGCAATTTAAATTTCAGAAAAAAAAAAAGTTCCTATGAGTCGATTTCTAATTAACAAAACCCTTGAATGAAAACAGTGCATCCTTTTGAAGGAAGTTTTGACATATTTGAAAATTTTATTTCACAGAACCATAGAATTTGAAGCTGGAAGGGAATTACTGAGATCAGATAGTCCAATCTCCCCACGAAAGCAAGGTCACCTACAACAGTGACCCTGTTCTGTGTCCAGTTATTTTTTCAATTTCTCCACAAATGGAGGCTCCATAACCTCTGGACAATGTCCTTCAATGCTTGATCACTCTCAAAGTAAGAGAGTATTTTACTAAGTTGGAATTTCTTTTTCTTTAATTTGAGCTCATTGTTTCTTTTCCTGTCAATGTATACTGCTGAGAAGACTTTGTCTATTATTTTTTCTTTAATATAATTCATACACTCCACTGCTTGCACAGGTACATTTAGGACATGGTTCATCTGACATGTGAATAGACATGAGATGAATCACTGAAGGGAGTTTGGGTTACCTCAGATTTACACATCCATGTAAACAGCTTTATTTGGCTAAATAAATCTCATCCATGTGGCATGCTGAGTTTTGTTTCATTTACCATTGGGATCATTTTAGATTACAGTAGCTGTTTAAACAGTTGAAATGCATTGGCTTAATGGGCACTTCGGGGAAAATACTGGAAGTAGATAAATGTGTTAACATGAAGACCTAAGCTAGGGAGCAGAGTAGAAAATGGAAAGAGGGAGAGAAGAAGCAGAAATGCATAAAGAAGAGAGTATTAGCAAGAAGATAAAAGTGTTCAACATTCTGTCTGCAGTTCATTGTCATACACTTTCTGGAAGGAGCAGCAAGTATTGATATGGGAAAACAAAACACTGATGAATACTATCTAAGTTTCAAGATTTCTTGGACTGAATAATATGTCAGGTCACCATAATGCAACATTTTATGTTAAAGCAGATGACTTTAAATGGTAAGAAGATCTCTTCTGGGTCAAGACAAACCTGCATCTTTCAGATGTCATCAAAACCCTGCAGTTATACTGCTATGCAGTTAAATCTTTACTGTATCATTTTTTCCTCCAGAATACAGTCAAGCTCCTAATCTAATCAATTAAACTTCAAGAGTTTACAGAGAGAATATGATGATTAATATATTAACTTCTCAATGGACCTGAAAGGTTTAGCTAGAGTCACTTCAGATTTCTATGTGCCTGCACATTCTTGTGATGGAAAGAATAATTTCAGGGAAAAGCAAAAATTAAGCAATTCTGAATGATACCAACTGACTCAGTCATGTAAACTTCCACAGAACCTGTATTGTAAGCATGGTGATAGCCTTCACATCCATTTTGTGTTTAATGATGTTCCATGGAACCAGAAGTTGCTTCGCTATTTTGCCCTAGTGTGCATTTTGCCTCCAATTCCATCTTGTCAGTACTGGGTATGCCTAGCTTCTCAGGAAATGTGTCTAATTCAGCTTTCTGCCTTTATAGATTGTCTTTCCTGTAGTAGGCGGCGACTGAAAGTACGGGATGTGACGCGTTAGGACCTCCCCTGCCTAGCACCTGTGGGCGTAGACGAAGCTAACAAGGTGATAAGGAAGCATATATAAGACATTGTAACGACGCAATAAATGCCATTTTGCCGCTCATCATATTGATGTGTGCATGCGTCAAGATGGTTGGGGACTAGGAGTAGTCCTTTCAAACAGGGTGACAGTTCACGAACGGAATACCCGATGTGGTGAATGCCACACCTTCCCACAAGATTTCCAGAAAAAGACACAAGGATTAATAGCCATAATGAGCCACATAAAAAACATAGTTAAGCGCCAGCATCTATTTGTAAGCAAAGGAGATGAGAAACATTGCTTATATACACTGGAAGTCTTGAGCTAATACTGACAGAACTGTGTGCTGAGGACAATTTTGGATTCAATATGTATTTTTATTATACATAGTCTTACTGGATATCTCTTTCTCCTGTCATTTGACCAATTTAGAATAACACTGAGAAACATAACAATACTTGAAAAAACAATGACCTCTCTGTGGGTCCATCTAAGGCCGATTAATTACCTCTAATATTAGACATGCAACAGTTAATAATCCAAAATGAAGTAAATCATCTTAGACCTTCTTCATACCCTGTGATGGGAAAGATGTGCTTTTGTAAATTGATTCTTTTAAGGGAAGTTAAGAGTGAGGCTGCCTCCTCCAGCATCCCAAACCCGGGACAATTCCTACCCAAGTGCAGTAGCCTGATGCCTGATTCTCTGAGGACTCTGAGTCACTTTCCCATTTGCAGGTTCAACCTGTATTGAGGCTAAGCGCATATTCCAGAGACACTCAGAAAACAGGACATTGACACAGATTGCACCCCACAGGCCTCATGCATCACACCAGCACAGAAAGCCCAGTCCACTCCTCCCACCCAGATGAAAGAGGCAGCAGGTCCCTGATGCAGGCATACTCACATCTTCACGTTCACCAAAGCACGCACTCATGGGAGCCCGAGAACCAGCACAGGCCCTCTGCCTGCCCGGCACTTTGCCGGGATCCTGGTTCCTCTCATCTGCCCCACAGGTCCCCTACCGACTGGCTGCTCCAGTGTGAGGTTTGCCAGCGATTGCCCATGCACACCCGGTTTGGAGCAGACATGGATGCTGCTCCAGCAACCAGCACCAGACACATGGGTTGTGCCTGGAGGCCCTTCTCCTGCTGCTAGTGCACAGCTTTCACTCACCTCACTCACCCTATCCCCCAGCAGCTGGTCTGGGGACACACAATGCTCTCACCCTGGAGTCTGGGAGATAAAGACCCCCACTCATTCTGAGAGCTGATGCCAAGTCTCCACTGGCTCCAGTAGTTGGCATCACAGGCCATGGTACTCACACTCCAACGTGACTACAGCAGCTGTCAGTGATTTATTTTCACATACACACAGATACTTCACCTGTGGCTGCACTTATTCTCTGCAGCATACACAGATAGGGGATATACAGAGAGGTTAATAAGAAGATATAAAAAGACAGAATAGACTGTGGTGATCCAGTGTCGGGCTTACCCAGATAAGCAAACTGACCAGTCCAGTTTTACATACTTCTGCCTCCTGCTATAGCATTTTCTGCCCCCCAGACCTAGTTGTTGCCAGCTCCCCTTTCCCCTGAACACTGCCTCATCAGCTGGCACAGTTTCACCCTCTCCACAACATCCTGAGCCTTCAGATTTTTATCATTATCTGCTGTAAAGCCCTGGCATGCCTGGTGGTTCTTGAGATCTCCCTGAATAATATGCCTGATCAGGCTCATTTCTCATTATGGTCTTTGTTAACACGAATTGGCTAAGTTTTATGACTCTATGTGTTTTTCTCTCTCCTTTTCCTTTTTCTCCCAACTAAAAAAATAAACATTTTCACTCTGCACATATGGCTTCACTTAGTGCAACAGACCATGTTTGTTCCTATCATTTATCCAAAAGGTTTGTCTTTGAATCAGAATCATAGAATCACCAAGGTTGGAAAAGACCTCCAAGATCATCTAGTCCAACCATCCACCTACCACCATTTCCCCACTAAACCATGTCCCTTATTAAAACATCTGAACGTTTCTTGAACATTTCCAGGGACAATGACTCCACCACCTCCCTAAGCAGCCTCTTCCTGTGCCTAACCAGTCTTTCAGAAAATAATTTTTTTCTAATATCCAACCTGCGCTCTTAAAGAAACACTCACCTTCCACATACTGTTACAGATTTATTTAAGACATTTTCCATAGGATATAATAAATTATACTTTTACCTCATACATTCTTTCAGAAGGCTCTCTAAGGTAATCTGAGTGCTCTGAAGCAAGTAATGAACATGGAATGTGCTGCAAACTATCCCCAAGTCAGCAGAATCAATTATATAAGCCGCACTGCCTAGTATGTTACAGAGCTGTCCTGGTACTGAGAACACAGTGTGGCGAATAAGGCAGCTGAAACACTAAAACCCTATGTAGTTAACTCTCTCTCTCTCCCTTCACTTTGGACTACATCAAATACATTTCACCAGGACAAATATATTATAGGTGGGGCTACCTGTAAATAGTGTGAATATGAGCCACTCTGTGTTACTTGGTCTTGAAGACAGGAATTTGTCTCCGTCTCCATGTCATTTAGTTCAGGAGATGTAAATACCATGTCCAGTTAAATAGTGTTCTTTGCTAGGCTGAATCTGCTTGTAAGAAGTGAAAAGTCAGGCGTAGAGAAGGCCAGTGCAGTTGAAAATAATAAAAGATGGTATAGATAAAAAAGACAAAAGAGTTTTTACGGTAAGGGCAGGATACTGAGAAATTTCCAGATTCAGGACTATTCTGAGATGTCAATACCACTCCTGAAATAACTATGTTAAGACTCAAGGTGACTGTACATCTTACCTTGGGCTTTCCTATAAAGAAAGAAGAGATGAGACTGTAAGGTGCTTACCTCTCCAGAAAATCTGAATGTGGTCTTATTGACAGAAGAGCTCTGTGGGAGATAACTTTCTCCAGTTTCTCCTCTTCACTCTCATTGTGACAATGCATATATGTTGTGCTTACCATTTTAACTGAATAGCAATCACACTGTCTGTTATTAATGATGTGAAACATTGAGCAGTCTGCCAGCCGGAGTATTGACACTGGAAAATAAAAAAAAGTTTAAGAGATGCCGAAAGACAGATAATTATTTATGTATGGTCAGATGCAGGAAATAAATAAAAACTGTAGCACTTTAAATGAAATGAAGCAATGGCAGGGATGATGACTGAGTGATCTGTAGACCACTGCGTGTAAATTTTGTGTGTAGTACACTCAATTAAATTAAATTTAAATCCACTAAATTAAATTTAGATTCATCTTACTTGACCTATGGTCTTTATACGGTAAATGTTTATATTTTTGGTTATTATTCTAAATTGCCATCATAGATAAATGAGCACCTTTTGGAAATAAATAATCTCCTTTATAAAACATTCAATACAAGATAAATTTCTGCCTAAGTTTAAGTAATCTTTATTTCTTTCCCTTGATAATTAAGGGACATGAGTATAACTGGTTTAGGTATAAACAAGTGAGTAACCTGCTTGGATATTAATGTTTGGGAAAGAAGTATAAAGTAGATGGGAAACCAAATAATTTAAACAAACTAAAAAAATGCAAAACAACAAGCACATAAGGAGATGTTTCTAGCAAATTTATATTTCATGAAAGCTCAGTCTGAATTCAAATATGCATCATTTCTAAAAAAAATCATAAACCCTTACAGTATTTCTGTGAGTGTCACAGTATTTTCAGTATTTTCCTACAACACAGCGTAGGGTAACTGTTATGTCACAGGCTGAACTGATAACTGAGCATCTGGTGAAGGGGCCATCTGGCCCAGGAGGCACAGGTGTAACAAAATTCTTCCCGTGTGACTGCAAGGGGTGGACCCAGGGTCTATCCCCCAGGCTCATTTAAGGGCTACCCTCCTGAAAGTGAGTGTCTCTTGTATGGAGTCTACTGCCTGGGAAGAAGTGTTCTAGAGCCAGAGAGTCTTATCACCAGTTGGGTAAGTGAAGGTTTTTTTATATATGATTATTGGTATTCCCAGTGATACTTTGTCTGGTATCACAAATAACTTGTTAAAAGGTCTGTTTCCTTTGGGAGATTATGGAAAACTTAATTAAATGCAGAATAGTTTTGACAGCATGGAGAACAGAGGAAAGTTAATTTTTTGCTTATTACTTAATGACCTTTAAAAAGCATGATGTAGTTCACAAGTTACCTCAGAGAGTTAAAGAGATGTAGTAAAAGTCCATGCAATATGTTTCCCTGATAATATGTTTAACTTATAAACAGTTGCTATTTGCAAGTGTGATATAATAGTGGAATTGTGATGTTTTATTCCATACTAAGGATATGGTTTACATTACTGTGATAATCTTACTATAATTGCTAGGATCATC
The DNA here is from genome assembly GCF_002078875.1 of Numida meleagris. Classification (NCBI taxonomy): domain Eukaryota; kingdom Metazoa; phylum Chordata; class Aves; order Galliformes; family Numididae; genus Numida; species Numida meleagris. The sequence goes on from NC_034409.1 coordinate 150,025,208, forward strand.
TAGTATTCTCTACAGAGAAAACATATAATGAGTGTTCTAACTAAGCAAGTACTTACAGCATTAAAACTAACATTCTGAAAGAAAAGTAGCTTTGTGGATTAAATATCTATCATTAGTTAAACAAGACATCCCTTTTAAAGCCTGACAATAAGCCAGAGAGTTCTACATTTCTTTCTTGTACTGTGTGTGTGTGTGTGTGTGTGTGTGTGTGTGTGTGTGTGTGTGTGTGTGTGTGTGTGTGTGTGTGTGTCCTATGACTCATGCCAAAGGGACTATACAATAGGTAGCACTTAACTGGAATTGCTCAGTTTCTTTGGAAAAAAGATGGCTTGCATTAAGACTAATCACATATCTTGCAGTGCAAGCAGTAACACCTTCAGTATCATTTTCAAGGTATATATGCACCATGTTTCTTTCACCATTTAAAGAAAACATATATTTAAGATTATATTTTGAAAACGCTTTCTTTTTTCTTTTTTCTAAATTATGCCTTCATGTGTAAACCATTTCTTTTGAATTGGGCTGTGAAATGTCATGGGAAACCCTGCTGAAAACTTTCCTAATGTTAACGTTAAGTGGTATCAACTCTCGTAACTGCAGATAACTACTGTCAAATACAGTTATTTCATCATGGAGGATGTTTCTAGTTTAGTGGGTTTTCTTGGTTTTCCGTATCAGGATAGGCAACTCTTATGATTTAAAGATCTTGCCTCTAATGATCAATAAGCTCTTCTTGGTACTGTTTATATAACATTCTACCAGCAAGATTTCTAAAGAAGATAAAATTCCTCATTAGCCAGGTTATAATGCTGCTTTTTCTCCTGCTGGATTCTTTCGGGATCTTACGCTACATTTTCATGGCAGCAAATATGGCCTCTTAAGTTTCCAAACCACTTCCCTATTAATGACTGTGCCTTACATAGGCTACAGGCTTAAGAAATATTTATTAGACATCCAAATCAGAAATAATAATTTTCCTTATGTTTCAGAACTGCCTTCTACATGGAAGTCAGCCTGTGTTAATATATAACACAATTGGGAGATGGAGGTGGGGGGAGGAGACAGATGTAAGTATTAACAGAAGTCAAGCATTACATATTAACTTCAGTTTAGACGTTTGTATATGAAAATTGTCTATTCTAAACAATACTGAAAACTATAGGCAAAAGTATATTTTGGACATGATGAACATTCCTCATTCTTTAATGAACTGCAGTTTAAAAAACTTGTGTATTTATATCACAAAACAACTGTAGTCTGCTTATTATTCAAGTCCTTGAATAATGTCTCATACATTGGAAATTTGAATAATAATAATTTGACTTAATGTATTTAGATTTTGCAAGCCAAAATCCAACAAGAAATGAAAATAATGGATTCCTGTCCTAGAGTATGAAGTTTTTCTTGAAAAACTGTAGTTTTCAGTTATAAGCAATTAGGAGCTATTCAACATTGAATAATCACTTCCTGATAAGCTTATCGTTAACACAAGAAATGTAACAATCAACTGACCAAAAAAATAAGAAAAACCAGAAACCAATAACATTATCAAGCAATACACTTGAGGAGCGGGGGGAGTGAAAAAATAGAAATGATAAATTTCTGTGTGGTGTGAATGCAGAAGGGATATTTTGAAGAATGATTGTACAGTATGATATGAAATAAATGAAGAGTCATTCTGAGAAAATCAAGACCCTTGAGTTTTTCAGGTTATTTGATGAGACTTGCAAGATCCTTAGTCAAACAGATCCATAGAGAAGATGAGTCTTACATGTTTAGTTTAAAATTATTATTCTCAAGCTTTCTCTTGTATTGAAATGTAGTATGGTTGAAAGATATTTCCCATCTGTGCAAGTCTTTGTTTTGCCTCTTTTTTTTTATGCTATTTGAACATACAAGCAATAGGTATCTAGAACTAGGAATCTCTGAGTTAAATTCTATGCCCTAGGTCCAGCTTTTTTAATCCATAACTAAGTTAATTTAAAATATGGGAAGTGCATCAGCTGACTACCGATCTTATTTTTACTTTAATTTTTACAATGAATACTGTCATATGACTGAAAGGATAATGATTTGAAATCATTATGCATAATACGATGGAAATTCTTCAGCTAGAAAATGTATTATCAGCTACAGAGAGTCATGCAATCCTCAGTTTATGTCAGCTTTTTTGAAAATTTATGTAATTATAATGATTCTGATTAATGGAACAAATCAAGAAAGTATCTAAGTAGTACGTTTCCCTTAATGGGCTGTTTTGCCATTGGAAATCATCATAATTGCATTATATCCAACCTTAATGATCTTAACTCTATAACATATTCACCTCAGCAAAGTAAAATACATTTTTTTGACAGTGGAGAGGGTACATCTGAAATTCAGCCTCAATTTATATTAAAAGTAAATCAAACTCTGTAAAGCATCAATAGATGTTAAATATGGGAAATTGTACTCACAGTCTTTTCATTGCAATTAAAGCATGAGCTTTGCTGCTTGTAAACCTACTCTTTGGGTTAACATGACAGTAATACAGTGTAAAATTATCTAGTAAGGAGGCCACTGAACAAGTAGCCTATATGCAATGTGTGCGCTGTGTAATCATTTTAAGAGTTTTGCATAGAAATCTGATTTTTTTTTTAGTTAATTTTACAAGTAACATTACTTCTTTGTAAACTGTTTTCTTGCTTCACTGCGTAGTCAAGTGCAAAGCTGAGAAAATACCAAGGACTTTAGACATCTATAAAAAAAAAATACAGCTTGTCTTTGAGATTCTGTAATTCTGTGCAGTTATTTTGCATGGAATAACACTTCAAAGTTGGAAGTTTCATATTTGCTTTTAAATATTTTCTACAACTACCTAAAAGGAGGTTGTGGTGGAGATAAGCCTCTTTTTTTCCAGATGACGAGTGATAGGATAAGAGATAATGGCCTCAGGTTGTGTTTGGGGAGGTTCTGTTTAGATATTAGGAAAGAAATTTTTCAGAATGAGTGTTGAGGTATTGGAACAGGCTGCCCAAGGAAGTCATCATTCTTGGAAGCTCAAGAAAAGAGTAGATCTGGCACTTAGGGGCATGGTTTAGTGAACATAGTGGTAGTAGGTCAGTGGTTAGACTAGATGATCTTAGTAGTCTTTTCCAACTATAATGATTCTATGAAATAAAATAATAAAACTAGTTTTCAGTCTCCTGTGAGACATGAAATAGTTTTCTGGTGATAGAAACCTGGGCCATATTTCTCTAAAACTACTATGCCACCAGAAATTCTTAGTCAGGGCAAGTGGAGGAAAAAATACTGTGGGCAACTGTGAAATAAAGAGACTGACAAACAGCAGCTGTGGTCATTACACATGATCTTGTATATTGTTTTATTCTCTTCTCTTCTATAGCATAGTATTCTATGGGCACACTCTTAAATCTCAGGTTTGCCTGTAAACTTCAGTGACTTCTGTCCTATATTAAAAAAAAAAAATCAATTACGCTGTCTTTCTAAACAGCATGTTCAAAAATTTCACTTCATTACTTGTGCTCATCTTCAAGAGCTAAATTTACCTTAAACAATGTGCCTGTGAAATTGCTTCTCAAAATGAGATGAGTGAAGACACTTGTAAATGAAAATTAAAATCATCATACCAGAGTTTTTTTCCAAGTTGAGTAAGAAACCAATAGGCACCCAAGGTTCTTCTGAGAAAAATTAACTAGTGTATAAAATAATACATAAGGTTGCATAATCAATTTCTGTGTTCATACACACATGCTCGAAGATATGAATTACTTATGTAAACTTAAATCTTTGGAAAAAATAAATATTATTGATATACTTTTACATATATTCTGTGATTAGCTTCCAATTAAAATAAAAAATAAAAGAAGAGAAAAACAGAAAAAAAAAAAAACACCACCACAAACCAAAGAAATCCACACTGGTTAAAAGTCAAATAATACTTACGTTGATTTCAGTATTATCTGATTGTTCTGTCAGAAGATATTGAAATAAATGTGAAATGATTATTACGTAATAGTAATAGCAATATTGTTTACTTCTTTTTCTCCTTTGGATGTCATCTGGACAAAGTCAAGGAAGGTTATGGCTAGAAAATGAATTTTATGCCTCACTTGAGGAAAGTAATCACATATGCTGAAGATACAGCAGTTTGTGGAATCTGTTGTATAAATGGACTGTTATAAATACATGAAGAAAGGAAATGAGCTAATAGTAAAGAACATTCATCTATGACTTTTTTTTTCTTACTTTAGTATAAAGTCTCCAGCTCAGTAAATAAGCATGTTTTATTTTTCTCATATATTACAAGCAATTATTTTCTGTATCTCTACCTTAAGTTACACTTCATAGGAACTATACTAGAAATTCCTGCCTAACTGGTATGTAAGATACACTTCTAAAATCCCTCTATATTGATTTGACAAATAGGAGTTGTCTTTATTGATTTTTTAATTATTTCATTAAAAAAAAAGCAGTTTTTTATAGCTCCTCAAAACATGAAGTTGAGAGGTGTGTGTGTGGGGGGGTGTTTTTGTTTTTTTTTTTTTTAGTTTCAACTTCAGTGAGATGTCTTTCCTTCTAAACTTCATTGAAAGAATGTTTAGGACTTCCACAGTGCTATTATACTTTTTACAGCATATTGTTTTACGGATTCCTGCTTTTCCTCTCTCTCCTTCCATAGAAAGAATAATAAAGAAATTCGGATTGTTTATTGCTTCTGTCTCCTACACAGCATCAATTTCTGAGTGCATAGTTGTATTAAAAATTTGCTACTAATCAAATTTAAATTGAATAGAGCTGGTCTATCAAATAGATTGCTGGAAATAATTAGCAGTCATGGTTTAACTAAGAATTGAGTTCAGACTGTGATATGGATTACAGAATTGTAGAGGGTGAAAAGGACCTCAAGAAATCATAGAGTCCAACTCCCAACAAATTTATTTATCTGGAGAGTTTTTGGTAAAGTATATAGGTGGTTTTTAATGGGAAGCATGTGAAGCAAAAAAAAAAAAAAGGAACTGAAATACAACAGCAGCAACAAAAGAGGAAAAAAGTGTAGAAGATTTCATCTTCTCCGTAAATATTTGTCTTTGGAATTCTTTATGATGGAAAATATTAAAATAAATTGATTTGAAACAGGCTTTTCTTTCTGAAACCAAACTAAAAGCAAATGAAATTATTTAAAAGACTCAGTGTTTAATTTTGGCAGTCTCTCATAACATCCTCATGAATAAACTTAAAAAGTGTGAGATAGTATGCTATGAGTTGAATTGAGAACTGGCTGATTGGCAGAGCTTGGAATGTTATGATCAGCAACACAGAGTCTATTTGAAGGCCTGTATCTAGTGGTGTGCCCCAGATGTTGGTACAGTATCCAGTGGGCACAAACTGGAACACATGAAGTTCCAAATGAACATGAGGAAAATCTTCACTTTGAGAGTGATGGAGCACATGAACAAGGTGCCCAGAGATGTTGTGGAATATTATTCTCTGGAGATATTCAAAACCCACCTGGATGTTTTTCTGTGATGCTGTGACTTTATCATTAAAAAAGTGCTATCCATTGTCCCAGACCTAGGATATTGCAAAGAGAAGAGTGAAAGCATAAGTAATTTCATAAGGGAGTATTTTTCCAAAAAATAACATGGATAAGAAGAAATCAAATGTTTTTTGGTTCCCTGTTTTCTGTGTTTTCAGAGACTATGATATAAAGTGAGACCTTATGGTGACATTATTCTATAAAGACCACAGTATGACTATGTGAAGAGTTGTAATTATTGCCTAAAGACTCTTCTTTAAGGTCATTATTTAATAAATATTCCACAACCAGGAAATGAAAATGTTTCATTACATTTGCCTCCTTTTAAAAAAAAAAAAAACAACTTCTTTCTTTCTTTTAATTTTGTTTTTTGTTTGTCTTCTGAAAATAAAAAGAATAATTATTGGTGGTGATCAAAATGAAAGCTATTTACAGGACATGAAAATGCCTTACTATGCACCCCTTTCTTATTTTACAACAATCCAAATGTAGATCAGAATTGCTGTAATAGATTGCTTGATATGAATTTCAAACAACGAAGCCCTAAATCAGTTATGTGCTAAGGGAGTCTTACATTTTGCTTAAATTTTTCACACTTAATGAAAGCGAAGCAGTACTTTTAATATAATTTTCATGATGAAAATCACTGGCCAATATTAAACTGTACTGTTGTACCAACACTCTTTAAAAAAAAGTACTGTGAAAATCAAACATGGAATTAGCCCTTAAAAGAAACAAAGTAAGTAGTAGTCTATGAGTTTTCTTTCACACTGATGAGAGTGCCATTCATCATAGGATTTGGGACCTATTTACCATCATGTTAGGAACAAAATTTGAATACAAATCAGAGATATATACAGGCTCAGCAGTTCAGTAGTGGAAATATTTATTCCATATTATCATTTGTAGATTCTCAAGGAAAAGCAAGCAGCTGGGATCTTGACACAAATAAGAATTTAAAGGATATATTTTACCGCTCTAAAGTCTGCTTTCCTCCTAGAGTACATTCACTTTCTGAAAGTAAAGTTTAAAAAAATGATATTTTTCATCTTACATTGTCATCCTAAGCCAACTGCTGGGGAAAAGGTAATTTTAATTTATTTTTTACTCATGCTCTTTTTCTGTCTGAATGTGTGGCTGTCAGGCTGACAATTCTGCTGCAGTTTCTTTTTGTGTCATCAGACTTTAATAGTCGTATAAACAAATGACAAATGTAGGTTACTGTAGATAACAATAATAAATATCCTAAATGCATTTTCTGAAGAGGATTCCTGAAACAGTCCATTGGAAGTAAAAAAAAAAAAAAAAAAAAAAAGTTGGATCATTCTGAAGATGTAAAAGGAGAGAACTTATTAGAGAATTTATGTAAACCAGAAGCAGAGTAAGCTTGTCCTGAATATTTCTCAGGAAGTGTGTTTATTAACTGTAGTGAAGACGACCACATATGATATTCCGTTCAGAACTTGTCACCCTGCCCGCAAGGACTACTTTCTGTCCCCGGTCACCTCGTCGCATTTACACATCAGTATGATGAGCGGCAAAATGGCGTTTATTGGTAAAAGCTACAAAACTATATAGTATATCTTATCTTTTACTAGACTGTTCCAGAAGCTCACGCAGGCCCCTGGCCAATCATATTGAATATCCCGCTCTGGCCACTCTCTTCCGAAAGGCCATACACGGAGTTGTTGTACACCTTGTTATGAAAACAAAGGACAGCCTCTCCTTCTTACGACACGGGTTCAAGTAAAGTAGGTGAACCAATAGCAAGCATATGAGGAAGGACCTTCAGCGTTACAGCCCGAGTACTCAGTAACATGCCTACTACAATTAACCAGAGAAGAAGTTTGTCATCATCATCTTTGTTATGAAAGATTAGCAGCCTAAGCTTCACATTAATCTGCTGAAGGGTGAGTATGAGGAAAGAAAGAAGAGTAAGATGGCCTGTTGTTTGCATTAATATAACTTTCTTCCTTTTAGAAACTTTCACTTCAGTACAATTTAGATTAACTTGTTTATAAATTAGGCTGGTTAACATAGTGAAATTCTACCTGCAGTGAGAAAAAGTTCATTGTGCAAGAGTGCATTGAAACAAACTTCCGAACAAAAGTATTAAAGAAGCAGAGGAAGCTGAGACTCTTATATGCAAATAAGAAAGAACTGCTCAGGATGTGAAGGTCAAAGGTGGCCTTACTTGTTGTAAATATAAAGTCACTAGAGTCTGAAATTCTGACAGAAGGCAACATGGCAAAATGCAGGATTTCAGTCCTAAACTTCAAGAGATCAGACTTTGACCTGAACCTTTTGACATGAACCTGCTGGGAAGATACTTTGGGAGATATCCACAGGACTGTGGGAGCATTAAGTTATTTTTCAAAAATCTGCAACAAGAACAGTTCATCCTGTGAGAGCTGGCACAACTTAGATGTGGCCAAATCAGCTATAAAAGAGCCTTGCCCAGTACCAGGGACATTGTCATGCCATTTAGTTGTCATAGTGTCAATTTGGTCTTAATCTGTTATAAATCCTCACATGCAGGAAGCTGAGCAAAGGTAGCAGGAGATCAGTGTTAATGAACAATGAGATCTTGACTAAGACACAGAAAGGTGGATTACAGAACGCTGAAGGAGAGTCAGGTGCCTCTGAGACACTAAGCATGAAGGGACTGTGTTATATGAAAGCTAATTACCAGCTGGATCTGAGGAATCCCTGAAAAAGCGTGTGAATAACAATGAAAATGTGTCCTGTGAATATGTCAATAGTAAAGGGAAAACAAGGGAAAATAAAGTCAAGTGCTGAATTAGACAGGGAAACTGATGTTGATGAACGTGAACAATGCCAAGTTACCTAGTGTCCTCTTTGCCTCAGTACTGACTAGTAAAATTGTCTTCAGGGATACCAGATGCCTGAGACGTGTGGGAAAAGCTGGATGGAGGAGGAGTTCTCCATGGTAGAGGACAGATATTACAGAATATTTAAATGCATATGATGCAAACAAGTTAAAAGATCTCATAGAATGAGATCTGAAGTAAGTGGCCAGTGTCACTGCAAGATCGCTCTTGATTTATTTCCAGAAATATGAAAGAGAAGGAAGTGACTGGGTATTGTCAGCAGGGCTTTGTGAAGGATAAAACATGCTTAAACAACAACATTTGCTTCTAAAATGAGACGAGTGGTTTGGTGGATGGAGGGAGAGCGGTGGGAGTGATTTATCTTTACCAAGGTTTTCAGAGCTGTTTCCACTAATATCCTCATTAAAAATCTGAAGAAGTGTGAACTAGATTAGTGGAGAATGAGGTAGCCTGCAAACTGGCTGTACATCAGGGATCAATGCTGAGGCCAGTGGTACTTGAATGAACAATAAATAATGCATATGTAGCTCCGCTGGCTTTTTATACATTTTGCATTACTAGAACAGCGTTTAAAGCAAAAGACATAAGAACATATCTGTCTTAAAAAAAAGAAGGGATAGCATTGCGTTTATAAACTTAACTGAGATAAATCCTTTTTTTTCCTGACAGTGTAAAACACTAATCTCCTGGTTCACATCCTTTTCACTTTTGATGGCAGTAACTCATGTTGCTGAAAGAAATATTCAAATGGAAAATAGAAAAAAATTGACATAAGAAGTTTAACTTTGAAGTATTCATTTTTGCCAGTTTTCATTCTATTTTTTAAAACTATATACATGTAGAAGTTTATATTTTATTTATAATATGGACTGATCAGTATGGAATGTGTTGAGACTTACAAATACACTTAATGAATAGTGAAAAGATTAACCCAAAAATTTATAATATGAAAAAGAATATTTAAAATACTCAATCCTAGCAAGAAAAGTCATATGTATATTCTCTTTTAGATTTAAATATACTAGACTTTTCATATGCATTCTTAATTTTGTTTCAGTGAGTGAGTATTAAACAAAGAGGCTGCACTTATTTTTTATTTTTAAAGCAAGGAGACATTCTATTAGTACAATAAATAAATATTTCTGGAAGTTGTGATGATTATAGTTTTATGATTTAGACTTCTGAAACAGCTATAAAGAAACTTTTTTTTAAAAAAAAAAACCTTGAAGTTTTCATTAGAATTGCACTGTACCTTTGAAATGTGTTTTACAGTTGGGAATCAATATTATTTCAAAAGCTGTTTGTTATTAATCCAGAAATTACATAGTTATCAAGGCAATTTAATTAATGTGGCAGTCTCTAAAAAAAAAAAAAAAGTGAAAGGTGATGTATGGCATGTAGGTGCTGAAGTGGAGGAGCAGAAGAATAGAAAGATGTGTGTGACAGAATAGATGTATGTGTGTTTTTTTCATAATAGTTTGATAAAATATTTTGTCTTACAGATATGTCTTAAATACTGACAGCAACTGTGGAAAGAGCTCATTCTTTGAAAATAATGTCATTTTGTATCTTTGGTATCTGGATCTAAACTATTATTTACAACTTCTCTTGCCTCTTTTCTGATGTTTATAATAAATCTGTGATGTATGAAGATTCGTTAGTAAATCAGGTGTATGAACAGCTATGATGGAAGCTTAACTAAGCTTCTACATTAAGTAGCATATTTTTATGTTTTCTATCCTCTCCAATCCCACAACTTCTGAAGTATATAAGGCTTCCATTGCCTTCAAAACACTGATTCTCAAAAATGTAAAGTTTGAAGTTATATGAAAACTTATACAACTTTTCTCACATTTGATTCTGCTAGAATTATGATGTTGGAGAATAGTAATATCAGTAGCTAGGATCATGGACATGCTGCAGCTACAGTTAAAATCCTGTAAAGGACAAAAGGGACATTTAATATTTGGATTTACGAATTAATATGGAGCTCTTAATAGGCAAATCAAAATACAAAACTATTGCAGTAAGAATTATACAAACATGTAGAGTATATTATCCAATTAATACAGAAAAACATTGATACAAGTTTGTCCCACAGTGCATCCTAGTAATTATCATTTTTAGTGTTAGGCTAGTGCTTCCAGGGCTCCTCTGCATGCAAAGACATATGACACCAGTTTTCCTTAAGCAGAAAGGAGGAAATAGTTACAGTAAATCAGCAGGATGCAAGTGGCATGAGCAGAGCCAGGAGCTGTCAGGAGTCTTCAGCTCCCCTGAGACGAGAAGGAGTGAGTGGGGCCAGAAGCAACTGAGGCCAACCCCTACAAAAGAACAAGATTCAAAGGAAGCCCCAGGAAATGACAGCAACCAGAGCATGGTCCTGCATGTGTGTGGGAGGCAGCTCACTTTCTCAGTTCTGGAAGCAGAAGGTAGCAACCCTCTATTGAAATGTGTGGTAGCTACCTACGACAGTGGCTGGGATAAGATTGAAACCCAGACTGCGTAGGGTCATAACTTTCCTGAGCAAACACGTGCATCCAGACAGATCTCCAGAGGATTAAATGAGCTGCCCAGACCTTTGGTTGTCCCCTAGAAGCTAACCTAGTTTTTGCAGGCCATCCTGCTGTACAGACCTCACCTCTGCCTACACGTGGTTGCTAGGGGCAGTGAAGATAAGGGGAGCATCCCAGTTCATGTTACATTCCAGTCTCCTCCTTAGATGGGATGAAGTGACTCTAAGATGAGGGACCCTGGTTTCTCAGATGTAGATAAGTCTGCGCAGTAGCAATGAATGTGCCAAACTTGCTGTTACTATGGAAAACCAGAGAAAGACGAGACTGTCTATAAGGACTTTGCAAACAAAGGACTCACATCTTTTTCATGACTTTTTCAACATTTCCCTTTTTGCTTAAAATATCCCATCACCAACTGAGAGGGAAGCTGCACCCTGCATACCTACTGCCTACTGTGAGATTCATGGAGCATTGCAAAACTACAGCAGTAACTATCTCTGCATTTCTGTAATGAATCCTTGGTTCTATTGTCTATGTTTTTACTATTGTCATGGTTTTGTGATTTTCGGTTGTTGGTATTCCACATCATAACATCATGTAGTGGATATACCTGGTTCTCAGAAGAGGACTACTACAGTCCCCACGGTACTTTGCTCCTCTGTTACCATTTCCAGCCGGAGGGAAAAGATAAAAGCTCGCAGTATAAAAACTTGCAGATCACGAGACCTCGTCCCTTTTTTCCGCCCGTCTCTCGTCTTGGCAGCACCTCACTCTCCAGCCGTCTTATCGTCGGTAGTAGAGTAAGGCCTACCTTGATTGTGGGACATTCTCTCTCTCTGTATTGGATTTATCAGCTTAAATTGTAATTATATTGTATTATAGTGTGTTGTTTTGCATTCCGATATCTTATTTAGTAAATTAGTTTGTTTCTCCTCAGATAGTTGCTGCTGTTCTTTGCTCTCAGGGCCATCTCCTTCCCCTTTTCCCCTTTTCCCTTTTTTCTGGGGCGTGGACCCGTGGATCCCCCGTCCCCTTCGTCACGGAATCGGGCCTAACGCCCGGAAACCGTTGACAACTATCACTTTCTTCTCCCCCCCAGCCCCCAAGTCTAACTAACCAGAAATGTCTAATAAACTCGTTGGGCAATATTAGACTCCAAAAGAACCTTAATCTCACTCCAGGTATGTATATATACATATATATATATACACCAATATATATCATGAATCATCTTGCCTCTGATAATTGGAACAAGACACCTATGAAGTCCCCTTACTATACCATGTCCCTTAGTGCCACATCCACTCTTCTCTTATATAGCTCCAGCGATGGAGACTCCACCACTTCCCTTGGCAGATCCATTCCAGCAAAGTATCACACCCCTCTACCTGCTGGCAATACTTTGCCCAATTCAGTCCAGAATACCATTAGCATTACTTTCTTCATGGGTACATTTCTTGCTCCTTCTGTTTATTCATAAATCTATACATAGAAATAAGCATAAGAAAGAGTTGTATGTGGAATGGAATGGAAGAAAATAGTTCAATTTCTGAGCATCTTACAAGGATAATTGAGTCCAACTCTCATACTATTTTGGAGCTGACCCAAAGTTACAACATATCACAAAGAACAGTATCCAAATGCCTCATAAACAAGGGCAGGCATGAGACATCAACAACATCTATGAAGCCTACTCCAGTATACACTTCCATTTTGCTAAAGAAATTTTTCCTATGTCTAGTCTTAACTTCCGTGTGTGCAGCCCTATACCGTTCCCATACATCCTGTAACTAGATACCAAAGAGAAAAGATGAACATCTCCTTCTCCACTTCTCTTCCCCAGGAAGTTGTAAAGAGAATGAGTTCAACCCTCAACTTCCTTTCCTCCAAGATTAACACAGCCAGTGTCCTTAACTACTCCTCATACGACATATCTCCCAACTGTTAAGCTAAATTTTTGTTCTACTTACTGTTCACCAGGAGCCTGAGGTCTTTTTCTGACAGGCTACTTTCTATCTGGGTCCTCCCCAGTATGTACTTGTCCTTGAGGTTGTTCCATCCCAGGTGCACTTCTCCTTGTTGAACTGTGTTATGATTTAGTTAGTTTACCATCAGCGTATTTGACCAGCCTGCTGAGGTCCTTCTGGATGACAGCACAAGTCTGCAAAGTATTAGCCACTCATGGTTTTTTATCATCAAAACATGTGCAGATAGTCCATGAACCAGAGCAATATTAACTGATTTACATATTTTCTTTAAATGACTGATTAGTTTCCTAACCATATTTTATTAAAAATCTGGCACTCCAGTGGGTCTTAGGAGCACCAACAGTAGAGTTGGGATACCCTCAAATGAACACAATTATTAAGTTTGTATGTATACATGAATTCATATTGACCCAGTGGGAATGCAAGCATCTGTGTCTCCCACACTGATCTCACTAGTCTTTTGCTAACACTGATAGGGAACTTGGGAATTTCTTTTCTCCAGCTGCTCAGTACATCAATTTACATAAGAATAATGCTGTAACTGTGAAGACAGCACATACGAAAATCATCATCAAATCTATTTCACAATACCTAATAAATAATTCATTTTGAAAGTTTCATTTAACATTTTTGGACTGAAATAACACTACTTTTCATTGGAATATGCAAATTTGGAATACTAATGTTGTATTTTAATTATACAATTTGTATAATGCAACTACTTGGGTTAAAGTAATGTAATTTGTGGCAAACAATGTAAAGAACTAGTGTTATCTATGTGAACCATGCAGCTCAAAATTTCTGTTCAACATTTTAAATTGCCAGCATTATGCTTCAATACAATTCCTCCATGATTAAAGCCTTCCTGGCTTGTTAGAAGAATCCTAGCCACAATGCTTACATTAGTATTCCTATCCCAATCATACAAGGGAGATATTCCTGTTTTGTTTATGCTGTTACTTCTTCATTCCTGTGATGGGTCTGTGATACAAACTGAAAATCTGGATAATTAATTAATAGTCTTTCATTTTACTTTATGAAAATCTCTCCAAAAATATATGAGTGTGATTAGGTCTGCTTGTACATAGCGGATTGTTGCAATGCACAGTTTACTACTGACTACTGCAGTTCTAGTTTTTACCATGAAATGCATGATTTGAGAATATAGCCAATTTAGCATTTAAACAATTATTTGAATTCTTTTAACATTTCTTCTCTCTTGAGGTTTTTCCTTGCACATTTGGTTCACCTCCCTACTTTTATATGAAAAATATATTTTTGATAAGAGATTTTGACATGATCTTTTAAAGTTTTAAAGTTTCCATTTGGCATAGCAAGAGTCATGATAAATTTTTATAAGTTTTCAACAGTAAAAATGATTTCAAATATCACTGATATTCTATTATTTTCTGTACATCCACACAAAGGGGTAATTAAATGGTGGAGTGAGTACACATCTCATTTGCAGAAGAATCACTAAAGGTAAATGAAGGGACAAAGGAAAACAGCCTAGAAAAAAAAATGCATGTTGAATAAGACAGCTGCTTGTATCTTTCTTTCTTAATTTTAAAATGCACTAAAACAATGCATTTGTATCAACATTTATGTAGCCAATGACTGTATGTTAGGTAGTAATCTATTCTCCCTTTATCATCAATTTTTAAAAAATGCTTCTTGTTCATTACCTCATCCTAAAGGTGACAGTTTAAAATATGCTAAAATTTTGTCCATCAGTCTTAAATTAAGTAAGAACAGACTAGCTCAGCTCAGCTCTAATGTCACTTCTTCAGGTACTTTAAGTTACCAAAGATAAGTCCTGTCCATTGTTCTTTCTCTGATGAATTTTTATTCTTTTTTTTTTTCTTTTTGCTGTCTCTGAATAATTTTTATTTATTTATTTAATCTATTTATTCTCTGGTTCCTGTAGATATATATAATATATATATATACAGCCTTTTCATGCCAGATCTCCAGACCAAAAGTCATTTTAGATTTGTTGGTTTTTTTTTCCTCCTTTCCCTGTTGTTTTAGCCATAGCCCTATTCTTTTTCTTCCTCTTATTTTCTTTCATATCTCTGTACCAGAATCATCTTGCAATGAAACATAATGTAATGAATATAAGTAGATCTGTTTATTTACCTCCTAAAAAATTTATAATCTATACATTGAAAGTAATATTCTGTGTGATGATGAATGAATGCCTTCAATATTCCAAGTGAAGATTACTTTGAATAATTCTGTGCTATGTTAAGTGAACAGTAGTTTAAAGTATATATATATATTCGTTAACTGTTTGTTAATGGTTTCAATTTAACAGCTTATCATCTGTTCCCATTTCAATGAAACAGCACCTATAGTGTGAAGTTCGATGTTTAAACTGAAATCAGTTTGTTCTACAGACAACCAATAGCAAATGCTGACTTTTCATATTAATAATTACATTTTCATCAGATAGCACAGGCTGTAATCTAAAAACTTGGGAAAAAGGCTTTGGAAACATAAGGAAAGACAGCAGGGAACAAACTAAAAGCTGTGTTTTTAGCAAGTGGAAGTCAGATAAAGAAGAACAAGAGACAGCTGCAGGTATGCTGACGTTCAGCAGTAGGATTGCAAACAAATCCAAATTTTCCAATGTGCATGAAGTACCTGATGAAGTAAAATCAAGAAGCTGAAGTGTTCAGTATAGAACACACATGTAGGCAAATGCCTAAGAGAAAACAAAACAAAAATTAGGAAAATAAAATTAAACAATTTAAAAATAATAAAAAGGAATGTGAGAGGGAAAAAGTAAAGATAAAAAAAAAAAAGAAAAAAGAGTAGAAAAAAAGGAGAAAAGAAAAAAAATCCTAGCAGTTTATATGTACTTTTTTTCAGTGTTTTGATGAATGTTTTGTCCTCCAAGTAGTATTTAAAACATGTTTATGTTTCTGCTTCCAGGACAATGATGAGCCTTTTCCATCTCAGTCGTATTCCATAGAACAGGAAAAAGGAAATTTTCATATGAACATGATGTTTACAAATATACTATTTGCACCTGCATCCAAAACAGACAAACAAAAAACAACTCTAAATCATTCTGATACAGAAACTCCTTTGATTTTGTGTGAACTCTCATGTAGAATATTGCATATGACAAATGAATTCAGAGTTGCACATTTAGGCTGGAAGGGATGCTGGTCCAAGCTTCCCAATGAACTAAAGATACCTAGAGCTCTTCGTCCAGGACCATGACCACATGGCTTTTGAAGAGCTCCAAGAAGAGAGACTCCCCAACCTCTCTAGTAAATCCATTCCAGTGCTTTGTCACCCACATAGTTAAAAAAAAAAAATGTTTTCTAATGTTCAGAAGAAATGTTTTCAAATGTTGTGTTTCAATCTGTCCCTATTATGCCTTGTTCTGTCACTGGACATGAAAGAATAGAGGAAGAGGTAAGTCTCACATAGATGGTAAGCATGAGGAAGTCTTGAGATTATCTTCAACAATTCAAGCTTTTGTATTCTGCTTTTGAGGATTGGGTGTCTTTTTTTAGTTGCTGGGTTGATTTTTTGAGGGTTTTTTATTATTATTATTTCCTCTTTTTTTTTTTTTTATTTAGTTAAAAATATGTGGGCTCATCTTCTGGTTCTGCAGTTTTTGGAGACTGTGACAAAAAAGGTTTTTGTGAAACCTACACAAACAAATGAGCATGTCCTAACACAGAATTGTGTGAAGTATACAATATGCAATTCCAGCAGTTGAGCACATTCTTGGTCATTGCCAAAACCAGAAATATTTAGCAAATTCAACACTTGGTCATCTTTACAACAAATATCACTCTACAGAAATTAGCTAATCTCTTTTCATTACTCTCATGATTATATTCTTATTCAACTTTAACATTGTGAATATTCTCAGATGATGATAACTTTACTGAGTGATTTAGAAATGATCTATCTGTTGGAAAATGTAGCAGTTTTCTTGCATACACCCTACATTAGTTATGCCTATGAAACTGCTGATTTTAACCCTTGTGGATGTTAATGCTGAGGCATGATTATGTGTTACCTAACTCCGGTGACCCTTTTAGTATTATTCTTGCAAGTAGAGAACCTAAACCTGGTCCCTGGCCAGCAACTGCACGTAACATCAATATGATGAGCAGCAAAATGGCGTTTATTGGTAAAAGCTACAGAACTATATAGTATTTCTTATCTTTTTACTAGACTGTTCCAGAAGCTCACGCGGGCTCCTGGCCAATCATATTCAATCTCCCGCTTCTGACCTGTCACTTCCGAAAGGCCATACACGGAGTTGTTATGCCTTTTATTATGAAAACAAAGAAGCACGGCCCCCTGTGCCTACGACACAGGTTCAAGTAAAGTAGGAGAACCAATAGCAAGCATATGGGGAAGGGCCTTCTGCGTTACAAACCGAGCTCCGTTATTCACCTAATACAACAATTATGACAGCTTAAAAGTCAAATAGCTTGGTATTTCATAACTGATCACTCGGTTTATAGTGCACTTTTTATGTAACAATGAATACAACCAAATATTTCTCTCACCAGGCTATTTTGACCATTTCAGTTCATGCAAGAGCAATATCACAAATATAACAAATATCACAATCATAGAATCATAGAATGATTTGGAGGAGACCTTTAAGATTATCTAGTTCCAACACCACTGTGATAGGCAGAGACAACTCCCTCTAGACCATGTTGCTCAATGTCTCATCCAGTCTGGCCTTGAATGTTTCCAGGGAGGGGGCATCCACAACCTCACTGGGCAACATGCTCCAGTGTCTCACCACCCTCACAGTAAATAATTTATTCCTAATGTCAAATCTAAATCTACAGTCTTCCAGTTTAAAACTATTTCCCCTTGTCCTGTTGCTACACGTCCTTATAAAAAGTCTCTCCCCAGCTACCCTGGAAGTGGAGTAGGAAGTGCTGATCTCTTCTCCCTGGTAACTAATGAGAGGACTCACGGGTATGGCACAAATGCTGCACCACAGTAGTTTCAGACTAGATATAAGGAAAAAAATTATTTACAGTGAGAATAGTAAAGCACTGGGACAGGCTTTCTAGTGAGGTGTTTCAAGACGCATGCCTGTCAGCATTCAATACATTTGGACAATGCTGTCAGTAATTTGCTTTAACTCTTGGTTATCCATGAATTGCACAGGCAGTTAGACTCTATGAACTTTGAAGATCTCTTCCAATTGAACTATTCTGTCCTATCCCATCCCATCCCATCCCATCCTATCACAAGGAATTTGAAGTTAAGCAAAATCTAAGATATAGCCATTGTTTAGAACTATTTAAAGAAAGAAAACTGTTAGTAAAGATGTGCACACTGTGGAGTTATATTTTTGTAATGGATGCAATCACTTTATTAATTTATGGCTCTGCTCTAAACTAATAAACAATAATCTTAAATAATTTTCAAACTTTCCCCAGTGATTTCAGATCCGACCAAGTATGATTATTCACTTAAATTTCTTAGGAAAAAAACAGTAGAATATTTAAAGATATCAATACTGAAAAGCCTTCTTTTTCCTTTTTAAAAACATGTTTATGAAAGCCAAAGTTATTGATGTTAGAGAGTTAAAAAAAAATGCTGCTTCAAAACTTCAGCATAGACATTTCTGAGACAAATTCACATCATCATACAAAGAAATTTGTATCAGTTCCAATACAGGACTGATAAATAATTTTCTTTCTTGAATCACAGAAAGAATAAAGAATCACAGTTAAATGTGCTGTAAACAATTAAACAATTCACAGAGTTGGAAATTATATTTTAGAAAGAACAAGTGATTTAAAATTTATTAACTAACAGGTGCCCGTTATTCAATGAGTTCTCTCAGACTTTCCCTCATTTACATATTTATATTGGAATTAAACATTTTCATTAAAAAAATTCCAAAAGTTTTATTCAGAACATTTCTATTCTTGCAATATCATGAACTCCCCAGATACATATAGAGATACTGTGAATATGCAATTAAACTTTAAATAATTGGTTTACAGAGTTCCGTACTTCTTCACACGTTCTGTGGGCTACAGTGTATTTACTAACATTAAAAATCTGTGTATTTGCATGCATAGTCTACATTTCCAAAACTACATTTCCAGAATTGAGCAGTGTAAAAGAGAGAAAATTCTTTCTAATGTGAATGGGGGTTCCCATTTTCCTTGATATTCACTTTCTTGTCATAAACAGACAATTGGAGAAAATCAGCTCGAGCTTGTCCCATAAGTAAAGAATTTTTTGCTTGGGCTCAGAGTGCTGAAAAAGTAAATGACTTGTTATTCTTCAGAGCAGCAACCGTCCACTCAAAAAGTAAGCTGTAACGGGCAAGTCTTTTTATAAACAGTACTTTCAGAAATGTTTACTCTTTGTGAATGTGATCAGAATACTTAAATTTAACGGGATATAGCCTATGAAATTTATATTAGCTAAATTTTTCTGAAGAACTGTCTCTCAGGAAACTCTTAATATTTTCCAAAAGTATTGAGTCTTTTTTTTTTATCCTTTTTTTTCTGTTACTTCACCTTGTATTACTATTGTATCATTATTTCTCAAAAGTACTCAGTGAAAAAGTTAAGCATGTAGCCCAGAATGCATTTTCTATGCGAGATCTTTTAATTAATAAATAGAACATTAGTTTCTAGTATAAATAATGACCATTCACAAATAGAGTTTGGCAATTCATAAAGTAATATATATACATATCCTAAAAAAATCAAGTATTTTTAGAATATGATTAGTTTACTGATGATGTTTTATCATTTCCACATAATTCTATTTTTAAACCATTACTTTTTTATACACTTGTGGAATTAACTTATAAAACAGCTAATTATTAAGTTGGCTGTTTATTAGAATGGACAGAGATAAGAATGTTTTATACACAGTTGTACAATTTTAGCACTGTACTGACTGCTTTCTGGTCAATCGTGTCATGGTTATGTTTTCCATTTTCCCCCTTCCCCAGCTCAGATGTAGAAGATTAAATAGACTTACCCATTTATATTTCAATAGTTATATGTAATAAGGTATAGCATAGAAACTACTGAAAAAGCTATGTAAACAATGGCTTTAAGTCAATTAATGATTATTACTGTCCATGCCCTTCTGCATTACAGAGGTAGTTAAGGGACTTCTGTGTTCCCATGTGTTTATCACATAATGAACTTTTTAAAAGAACTATTTATTTTTAGTAAAGTAAATGATATTTGATATTACTCAGCCGTAGAAAATGCAACTAAAAAGATATTGTCTACCTTGTTTCATTCATTTTTAAATAAACAACTATGAATACAAACATAGTTGAAATGTTATTGAAATCTGTGCTGATCCCCAGTTGCAATCCCCTTCTTCCTCTTGACTTCCCATCAGAATCACAGTCCACTGATTCACAATTTAATGGCATCATGTCTCCGTGCATTATAATTTACAACTGTGATTCTAGTAATATCCAGCTCTAGAAATATTAAAGCTCTGATTCTCCATGACACTCAGATTTTAATGTTTCAGTTCAAAAACTAACATTTTCTTATTTTTTCCTGCTAGCCCTTCATCAGAATTTCTCAGAGAACATCAGAAATATGGTCTCAGTGGTCTCTGATGGCAACCATAGTTGAAAGTATTACACAGAGTAGCCCTATGATAGGAATAGTCTAACTAGTGTTTCATCAGTAGAATAATGTACTTATTTAGTTTCCAAGATTTTCAATATATTTTCAACTCTTCTGGGTGTTTCTAGAAAACATATTTCAGTTTTACTATCCAGGATGCACTGCATGCTATCACTTTAGTTAAATTCTCTTCTTTCTCTCCTATTATAAGATGGTATAACTGTCAGGTTCTGCATTTTATATCGAAAGAGTCAGATGAAACAAACAAGCAGCCAGCCAAACAAAAACATCCTTATAGACCTCTAGCTGGACTTCAAGTAGCATTCTTTGTTTTTTTTTTAATTTGTAAAGACTGAAATAATGACAAATCTCCTATACACACAAACAACTTCTGAATACTCTTGACTATAATTATATAATATATTCTCTTTGCCCACAAAATACGGGTACCTGAAATTACCTTTCTGTTTATATCTGGGAATAGAGGAGGTTTAATAGAAACAAACTCAATGAATATTTTAAGAATCACAAACCAGAAATTTTCCTACTCAGTTTCCTTTAGTGGATGATCCAGTAAACACTCTGATTATTTTTACTTTAAATGGGTATCTCATAATCCATTTTTAATACAGAGTAACATTGCCTAGCAAGACTGTGACAGTGCATAATTCTTATATTTTAGCTCACTCAAGTGTAATAAAGAGCATGTAGTGAGATGCTGAGAACAGCATAGAAAGATAAGAATAGTCATTAAAAGTTTCCTCATATATTCATAATACAAGGAAATATAATTTAGGTTTTTAACAAAGATAAACCATGTGTGATTAATCTGATACAGCATTTTTTTTTAAGAAAAAGTTACAAATTTCGTACAATAGGTGCAAAAATTGTATAAGTCTGGAAGGAGGGATTCTCAAACATAAAGTTCTTGATTTCCTGGATTCCTTAGTCTCGTGAGCACTATTTTGAAGAGAATTTTTTTTTAGTATATCCTTAAATTCAATTTAAATTGAATTGTAAAAACCATAGGATGATTTTAAAGAGTGATTATACAGTATGATATACTAATAAATAATCATAGAGTCATAGAATTAGCTAGGTTGGAAAAGACCTACAAGATCATCCAGTCCAACCATCCACCTACCACCAATAACCCCACTAAACCATGTCTCTCAACACTGTATCTAAATGTTTCTTGAACACCTCCAGGGATGGTGACTCAACTACTTCCCTGGGCAGCCCATTCCAGCACCTGACCACTCTTTCAGAGAAGTCGAATTTCCTAAGGTCCAGTCTAAATTTCCCCTGGTGCAACTTGAGGCCATTCCCCCTCGTCCTGTCACTAGTTACAAGAGAGAAGAGGCTGACCCTCAGCTCACTACAGCCTCCCTTCAGGTAGTTATAGAGAGCAGTAAGGTCTCCCCTGAGCCTCCTTTTCTCCAGACTGAACAATCCCAGCTCCGTCAGCTGCTCCTCATAAGGCCTGTGCTCCAGACCCCTCACCAGCTTTGTCACCCTTCTCTGAACATGCTCCAGAGCCTCAATGTCTTTCTTGCAGTGAGGGGCCCAAAACTGGACACAGTACTAGAGGTGGGGCCTCACCAGGGCTGAGTACAGAGGGACAATGACTTCCCTACTCCTACTGGCAACACTGTTCCTGATACAAGCCAGGATGCCATTGGCCTTCTTGGCCACCTGGGCACACTGCTGGCTCATGCTTAGCTGAGCATCGACCAATACCCCCAGGTCCGTTTCCTCTACACAACCATCCAGCCACTCTGCCCCAAGCCTGTAGCGTTGCCTAGGGTTGTTCTGGCCAAAGTGCAGGACCTGGCACTTGGTCTTGTTGAACCTCATCCCATTGGCTTCAGCCCAGAGATCCAGCCTGTCCAGATCTCTCTGTAGGGCCTCTCTACCCCCAGGCAGATCGACACTTCCTGCCAGCTTGGTGTCCTCTGCAAACTTATTGAGGGTGCTCTCAATGCCCTCATCCAGGTCATCAATAAAGATACTGAAGAGGACAGGCCCCAGCACTGACCCCTGGGGAACACCACTTGCGACCGGTCACCAGCTGGATTTAACTCCATTCACCACCACTCTCTGGGCCCGGCCCTCCAGCCAGCTCCTTACCCAGCAAACAGTGTACCTGTCCAAGCCATGGGCTGCCAGCTTCTCCAAGAGAATACTTTGGGAGACAGTGTCAAAGACTTTGCTGAAGTCTAGGTAGACCATGTCAACAGCCTTTCCCTCATCCACCAGACGGGTCACTCGATCATAGAAGGAGATCAGGTTGGTCAAGCAAGACCTGCCCTTCACAAACCCATGCTGGCTGGGCCTGATCCCCTGGTTGTCCTGCAAATGCCGCGTGATCTCCCTCAGGACAATCTGCTCCCTCACCTTCCCTGGCACCGAGGTCAGGCTGACAGGCCTGTAGTTCCCGGGATCCTCCTTACGACCCTTCTTGTAGATGGGAGTCACACTGGCAAGTCTCCAGTCTTCTGGGACCTCTCCAGTTGACCAAGAACCCTGATAGATGATGGAAAGCGGCTTGGCTATTTCCTCTGCCAGCTCCCTCAGTACTGTTGGGTGGATCTCATCCAGCCCCATGGACTTGTGGCAGTCTGGGTGGAGTAGTAGCTCTCTGACCGTTTCCTCCTGAATCGTGGGGGGTTTATTCCGCTCCCCAGCCAAGACTTCCAGGTCAGAGAACAGAGTACTCAGGTTAACTGGCCTGTCTTTTAAAGACAGACGTAAAGAAGGCATTGAGAACCTCAGCCTTTTCATTGTCCTCAGTGGCCACATTCCCAGCCACGTCCAGTAAAGAATGAAGATTCTCCTTGGTCCTCCTCTTACTGTTAATATATTTGTAAAAGAATTTCTTGTTCCCTTTTATCCCAGCAGCCAAGCTGAGTTTGAGCTGTGCCTTTGCCTTTCTAATTTTCTCCCTGCACATCCTAACAACCTCTTCGTACTCTTTCCAAGTTGCCTGCCCCTTCTTCCACAGGAGGCAGATTCTCTTTTTCTCCTGGAGCCTCAGGAAAAGCTCCCTGTTCATCCACGCCGGTCTCCTTCCCCACCGGTTCATCTTGCGGCTCAGGGGGACAGCCTGTTCCTGCACCTTCAGGACTTCCTTCTTGAGGAGCAACCAGCCTTCCTGGACTCCTTTACCCTCCAAGACCGAATCCCAAGGGACCCTCCCTACCAGTCTCCTGAACAGTTCAAAGTCTGCCCTCCAAAAGTCCAAGGTAGCAGTTTTGCTGTCACCTCTCCTGGTTCCACCAAGAATTGAGAACTCAACCATTTCATGAACGCTGTGTCCAAGACAGCCTCCAACTTCCACATCTCCCACCAGACCTTCCCTGTTTGTAAACAGCAGGTCTAGCAGGGCACCTCCCCTGGTAGGTTCTCTCACCAGCTAAAGAAGGAAGTTATCTTCCATACACTCTAGAAACCTCCTAGACTGCTTCTTCTGCATTGTGTTGTATTCCCAGAATATATCAGGGAAGTTGAAGTCCCCCATGAAGATAAGGGCTGGCAATCTCGCAACTTCTGCCAGCTGTTCATAGAACACCTCATCTGTCTCTTCATCCTGGTTAGGCGATCTATAACAGACCCCCACCAGGATGTCTGCCTTGTCAGCCTTTCCTTTGATCCTAACTCATAGAGATTCAACATTATCTTCCCCAGTTGCAAGCTCGATAACATCAAAACACTCTCTAACACAAAGAGCCATGCCACCACCCCTCCTTCCTTGCCTGTCCTTTCTGAAGAGCTTGTAGCCATCCATCGCAGCACTCCAGTCATGGGAGCGATCCCACCATGTTTCCGTAATGGCAACTAAGTCATAGTTTGCCTGCCACATGATGGCTTCCAGCTCCTCCTGTTTGTTGCTCATGCTGCAGGCATTGGCGTAGATGCACTTCAGCTGAGCCCCTTGACCCACTACTAATTCCAATGCTCCTCTAGGCACGCCTCTTGCAGGCCTGGTTTTATCCCCTTCCCCCTTCCTCTCTAGTTTAAAGCCCTCTCTATAAGCCCTGCCAGCTCCTGGACAAGGATGTGTTTCCCTCTTTGAGAGGGGACAGACCTATTAGCAGACCTCAAGCTTGGTGCCAAGTAGACTGCCCCATGATCAAAGAACCCAAAATTCTTGCATTTGCACCAGCCTCTCAGCCATGTGTTTATAAGATGGGTTTCCTGCCCCTTTCACTGTCCTTCTCTGTCACTGAAGGGATAGAAGAAAATACCACCTGTATTCCTTTTCCCTGAACTAACCACCCTAGTCCCCTGAAGTCATTTTTTATGAGTTTCAGGCTTCTATCAGTAACTTCATCGCTACTGATCTATTAATAAGGGGTAATAATCAGAGGGGCAGATCAGACTGGGGAGTTTTCTAGAGATACCCCTGACCCAGGCCCCAGGGAGGCAGCACACCTCTGTATGTATACGACATATAGGGCCCTCCATTCCTCTCAGAAGGGAGTCACCTACGACAATCACCCTTCTGTCCTTCCTGGCAGAGGCAGTCTCAAAGCGTGGAGTTGACCACCTCACCCCTAGGCAGCTTTGCAGTCAGACCTCCTCCTGCATCCTCACCCACCTCTCTCAGGTTCCAGGGCCTCAACACAGAGGCACCTGGGGAACCGAGGTAGGCCAGGATGGGGGTTGCCTGCGTCGCCGAGCTGGGACCTGTTTGCATTCCTCCTCTTCTCCCAGTTTGTTTCCCTCAGCTCGATCATGGCAGGCAGGAGGATCTGCCACCGTTTGTGCGGGTATCACTCTGGTGTCTTCCCTGCAGAGAGTTACACCACCAGTCTATCTCCCGCTCACATTCCCTGATGGATCTTAATCTCTCCACCTCCTCCTTGAGCTCCACTACCACACTGAGCAGCTCATCCACCTGCTCACACCTCACACAGGTGGGATCCCTGCCACCCTCCCCCAGCAGCAAAAGGCTCAGACACTCCCTGCAGCCTGAGACCTGAACAGCTACATCTCTGGGCAGACCCTCCATCTGGGTCGCCACAGTTTTCTTGGGGCAAGCCCACTGCCTGGTCGAGACCATGGTTAAACATGAGGTCTCAGAGACTGCAAATGGGAGAGCAGGCCTTCTGAGCAAAGAGGATCAGCACTTACACGCCTTGCTCTTCAAGGCCATCTCTCACACCTGCTGCAGTACAGTATGGGCAGCATAGGCTGATGCTCACACACTAATTACCCCTCTCTGTTCTCAGTGGGCAGCAAAGCTCTTCACTAACTGTGTGGGATCTGTGGGCAGGAGCTCTTGCCCTCCCAGAGGCTACTAATAGCCTAAAGGCCAAGGTCAAGGTCACAGATAAGATTAAGAGTGGGCAGTGCTAGCTCCACCCTTGCTAACTTGGCAGGCTGCCCACAAGCTGCTAGTCCCCGATACAAGCACCAGGCTTTTCCCAGCTTCAAAAAACCCTGAAAATAGCTTTTTTGTGGCCCTTTTTACTTCAGATCCCTTGCCCAGTGCAGTCTTACTTGCCCTGAAGCTGGTTTCTGCAGCAAACGATAAGCCATCATGCTCATAAAGTTGAAGGATCGCAGACATGTTAGAAGTGACTTTGGGAAATATTTCCTGCTGGGACAGATTTGAACTTTGCGCAGTGTCTTGTGCATTCAGGTCTTGAAAACTTCCAATGATAGAGAACATCCTGACATAACATATGACTATTCTACAGGAAAATGTCTTGTGAAAGTTTGTATGAAACTATTTGTTTCCTGCTAAAATTCAGGATCATCATCTTTAAGAGCAACGCTTACACATCCCCACACATGTCCTTGTCTATTTTAAAAAATCATAGACATACAGTATGTAATGATTAGCAGCAGAATCCATGAGAATGCTCAAAGAAAAAAACAACAACAAAAAACTTGATTACCAATTACATACTGATTTCCCTTGTTGAGAATGAAGTACAAGATATTTGGACTCATTAACAGAGATTTTAATAATGTCACCTAATTGATTTGAAAGTGGAAAAAGTAAAAAATATCTTAAGGGCTCTTCTAAAAGTGCTTGTAGTTGCCTTCCTAACACTTACTGATGTTACAGTAGTTGAAGAACACTCATGCATCTCCCCATTAAAAATCAATTAAATGATAAGAAGGACAGATACTCTGAATATGTATTTAGATTTATACAGAAATTGTTATCTTTCTTTTTCTAAGTTTCTCATTCTTCCTGCTTTTACTTAGAAAAAGAAAGATAACAATTTCCACAGAAAAACTATAGTGAAACAGTGCAAAAAAAAACCAAGCACGGGGAGAGAGAGAAAATCCCAGCTCCACCCATGAGCAGGAGGAGTGGAGACCGTGATGAGATGAGAAGTGGCTCTGATGCAGCCTGAACAGAGCCAGGAACATTGGTAGACAAACCCCCACATGTACAGAGGGAGCCCCTAGGAAACACAGGTGACCAGGAGTACAGTGAACAGGATGGGCAAACAGTGCACATCAGTAGGGTATGGTGCTGTAGTTTGAAAGGCAGTTTGCGCAGGCAAGAAGGGTGCAGTCCCCCTTCTCACTCATGAGGCCAGCTAAGTAGAACTGGATGTAGCCATGGTATCTACTCCACCAAAAGCCATTGTCAAAAAGCATGTGGTGACCTGGACTGAGCAACGCATGCAGACGTGTCCAGGTTTCTGACTGCAGGGAGTGCCAGAGCCTGTCACAAGTACTGGAGGGTAGCAGAAATACCACAGATGTGTAGTGTGAGCTCGAAGATGATCTGCTTTGTCTGGTGGCAGAGATAAAGGAGGAGGTAGAAAGATTAAGGAGCATCAGGGAGTGTTAAAGAGAAATTGACTGGAGCTACACCCTGCCATCCTTGCAAGAAAGGCACACTCTGCAAGTAGCAATGGATCCTCTACTCTCCTGCCTTCCATCAAAAGGAGGGGACCTAAGAGACAGGGAGGAATGGAAAGAGATCCCTACTCAGGGTGGCAGGCAACCCCTGTCCTTACCTGCCTCACTTTCCCAGATGCTGTTGCACAATAGGTATGAGACCCTGGGACTTGAAGGACAGATGTGGAAAGAAGTCTATCCAGAGAGCTGTCTAGGGTGAGTCAGTCAACTCCATGCCTCAAGACTGCCCCTGCCAAGAAGAAAAGAATGGTGACTGTCATTGGCAACTCCCTTCTGAGAGGAACAGAGGACCTGATATGCTGACCTGACTACCTACAGGTAGGTGTGCTGCATCCCTGTGACCCAAGGTTGTTATTCTGGTAAGGCACTTTGTCTTGCATAGAATAGTGAACTTCATGCTGAGAATCAAGGAAATGTGCCAGGATTATTAACACCTGTGAATCTTTCTTGTTTAAGACAAATAAACTAAAAGCCATGCAATGTGAAGCTGAGTGGTTTTGAATGCTCTTATTTAAGGGTTTAACAAGGATTAAAATGAAGCAAGGATCGCAAGTTACTTACCCACAGTGAAGTCTGTTGCTTCTCTGTGGCCTGGGTGAGGGACATAACTATGAAACTCAATGGTCTGGCATGGTCCTGCAATTATTACCCAATTGTGGCAGTTCAGGTTCGCAGCAATGAAGTCATGGGGAGAAGACCAAGAGCTATCAAAAGAGACTTTGGGGCACTGAGGTGGTTAGTTGAAGGAATGGGAGCTCAGGTAATGTTTTCCTCTATCCCTTCAGTAGCAAGGAGATATACTGAGAGAGACAGGAAAATCCACCTGACCAACATATGGCTTAGAGTCTGGTGCCATCAGAGGAATTTTTTTTATTTTTTATTTTTTATTGTGAGGTGGTATATTCGGCACCAGGCCTGCTGGCAACAGATGGGGTCAACCTGTCTCAAAGGAGGAAAAGGTTTGTTGCCCAGAATTTGACAGGGCTTATTGTCAGGGCTTTAAACGAGATTTGAAGGGGAAGAGGTCAAAACTTGGTTCACTAAAGGTGAGTCTAGGGGCAACATGCTTGGGGGTGAGACTAGTAGCCCAGATGAAGTGTACTTACACTGCTGTGATAAACTATTGAATAGCTTGAGAGCAGCCCTGAGGAAAAGGATTGGGGAGTGTCAATTGACAAAAGATTCAGCATGAGCTGGCAATGTGCACTTGCAGCCCAGAAGACCAATTGTATCCTGGGTTGCATCAAGAGAAGTGTGACCAGAAGATCGAGGGATGTGATTCTACCCATTGACTCTGCTCTCGTGAGACCCCATCTGGAGTACAGCAA
This sequence comes from Numida meleagris, assembly GCF_002078875.1. NCBI lineage: Eukaryota > Metazoa > Chordata > Aves > Galliformes > Numididae > Numida > Numida meleagris. The sequence goes on from NC_034409.1 coordinate 150,053,947, forward strand.
CCAGTTCTGGAACCTCCAACACATGAAGGACATCGAGCTGTTGGAGCAGGTCCAGAGGAGGGCCACAAAGATGATCAGAGGACTAGAGCACCTCCTCTACGAGGACAGGCTGAGAGAGCTGGGGCTCTCAACTTGGCTAAGAGAAGGCTCTGAGGAGACCTTATAGCAGCTTTCCAGTACCTGAAAGGAGCCTACAGAAAAGACGGCGAGGGACTTTTTATAAGGGCATGTAGCAACAGGATGAGGGGAAATGGTTTTAAACATGAAGAAGGTAGATTTAGACTAGATATTAGGAAGAATTTTTTTTTCTGTTAAATTAATACACACTTCAAATACCCAAGCATCATAAGGTACAGATAAAGTGGCTACATAGGTACTTCTTACAAACTTCTATTCTATCTTGAGGGTTCTGTTTTGGACTTTTAAATATTTAGATACTTGTGTACTTGTTTATTTATTTGGAGGGGTATTTCTTTTTTGGTTGTTTGTTTAGTTCGCAATTTTAGAAAATAGCAGTAAATTTGAGGTAATTTATTAAGAAACAAACAAGAAAAAATAGTACTTCCTAAATACTCACTAACTCAAGAGAATAGGTAATGTGAAGGCAATTTGTAGATAGATGTGCAGTGAGGATCAGGAGTGATATTAGATTGTGATCTGTGAATCACCAGTCCTACTCTGACATGTTTTGCTTCTTCAGTACAGAACTGTGCAAGTTATTCTGTATTTGTGGAAGTGTACTGTGTACTAGCAGCAGCACTTTCTTAAACAATATTTATTACGCACTTCCGAAAACTTCCTTCCTGTTAGAAGCATTTTTTTTCTTTCTGCTGCCTCATTTGGGTGAGCAACTTAGGAACCTGAAGAGCATTGTTTTAGGGGGATATTTCAAGCTTTGTATTTTAAAAGCAGGAGAGGAAAATGCAGATTTTATTTTTTTCCAAGTGTGGTTCAATGGAAATAGTGTATGTTATTCAGGGCCTGGGAATCTGTGTTTTATGTAACAGTTCCTTTTTATTCAATGGACATTTTACTTTTTATGCTATAAAATTCATATAGCTTTTCTGTCCAGAATAATTTGATTCTGAATTTGATATGGTTTCCCTCTTGTACCTGAAGAATTTGCAATAAATAAAGTACTTTTACACAAAGAATCTGCTGTAAATAATAGATGCCTTGTCTTTCAGCAACAGTCTGTCTTTCTCTTAAATATTCAAATACTTCTAGATCACACTTCACTGAAAGAGAAAAGACTCTTACAGATCTAAGGTCTCATATGTGCCATCCCCAGACTGACACAATTCTGAAAAGAATTTAATGAATGTTTAACCAAGCCAGAAACCTCTCATTGTAATTTAATTTTAAATTACAGCTTTGTCATGATTTTTGTATGATGCTTATGCTTAAATTTCTACAATAACCGTTTAAGGGTTTTTATAAGGAAGGAGTTATGTCAAAATAATAAACAAGTGTAGAAGTCATTCTTTTTAATGACAAATCAAGATTTTAATATGTTTCAGCTTTCCATGTTTTATTTAATAACTATATACAGTACATTTGGGTTTTTCCACCTAAAGTTAAATTTTTTAGCTGTTTAAAGAATGCAAACTATTGCATTATGACACCAAACTTCTAATATACTTGCTTCAATTAAGTGCTGTAGGTAAATCAATATAATATAATAACATATGGCATTAGTATTTAATTATCTTATTTTATTCATTAATGTTTTTTCTTATCAAATGAAATCAATCTTTTCAAATTTGTTTAATGCAAAATATTAAGAAGATGAGGGGTTTGGTTGTTTTTTGTTGTTGTTTGATTTGTTTTTATTTTTGTATGAAAATGTTTTTAGTTTTTAAACTAACTAATAGATTTTTTAATAGTTCTGTTTCTCAATTACTTTTTATGACTACTGACAGAATCTTTTTCAAGTGAACATCTCTGGATTCAAATACATGAACTAAATACATGTTGGTGTTGTTTAAATATGCAAAATATAATTATTGCTTTTTGTTCTTTTCATGTTTTTCAAAATAATACGCATTTCTCTTATAGTTCTAAAGATGTTTGAATGACAGTAATATGCTTAAAAATATGTTAATTGTGTCTGTCAACCTTGTTTATACTAATTAGTATCTATGTAAAAGTAGTTGCATTTAAACAAAATGAAACAAACAACAAAGATAGAAAGATATCTGTGAGCAAAACGCTACTTAATGCATATGAAAGCATCACAATCTGGCTCTAAGTACACCTACATTTCTATAAGTCATTTTGACAATCTGTACTGCTGTGCAAATCAGTGTATTTTAACACTGAAATTATGAAAAGGCATGATATTTCCTCTCATTCTGAAGCAAACATAGTTATGTGATTATCTACAACTATCTTAATTGCCATAGACTTATTCCACTGTCATTGCAAGTGAAGGGGCATTTTTAGTTCCACTTCATTAACTATAAGAGCAAGTTAGATATGTAGCTCAGATATGGTCATCTACTATATAACACTTTTAGGTATGAGGAATTTTGGAATTTGCAACCATATTTAAGCAGTCTTGTCAATGGTTTATGGGCATTCGGCCCAGTTCCGTGACGAAGGGGACGGGGGATCCACAGGTCCACGCCCCAGGAAAAGGGAAAAGGGGAAAAGGGTAAGGAGATGGCCCTGAGAGCAAAGAACAGCG
>NC_034409.1:150056970-150112970 GCF_002078875.1 Numida meleagris
GAGGTGCTGCCAAGACGAGAGACGGCGGAAAAAGGGATGAGGTCTCGTGATCTGCAAGTTTTTATACTGCAAGCTTTTATCTTTTCCCTCCGGCTGGAAATGGTAACAGAGGAGCAAAGTATCGTGGGGACTGTAGTAGTCCTTCTCTTCCGAGAACCAGGTATATCCACTACATGATGTTATGAGGTGGAATACCAATAACCGAAAATCATAAAACCATGACAAGTCTGTATTTAAGTAGGAAAATTGTTGACATTGAATAAATTAATAACTACAAGACTGTGATTGTTTCCAGTAATTTTAAATTGCTTGTAACACCCTATCAGTGATTACAAGAAAACTAATACTTGCAAATATCAGCTCATGGCCTCAAATCACTATGACTGCTGGCTGTGTTGGAAGGGCCTGTGGTTTGTATACTAACGGTCAGATCTGTGATCATGGAAGGTTAAAGGAGAGAAAGCTACTGGAAAATGTCTGTGGCATAGCCATGGACTAATATTTTGTTTAGTTCCCTGTTAAAACATTTTTTATACTGAGATTATTAAAAAGATGCAGTGGAACTATCTTGTTAGGAAACATTGCATGCCTGGTAGCGCGTAGCTGACTTTTCTCAAAGATTTACAGTATGACCTTAGATAAGAAGTAAGCTGTGTATGTGTGGAATTTAGTGCTTGTAGTGCTTCAATTAACAGCAGGTGCTGTGCTCGAAAATAGCCTGGGAAATGATATTGTTTTGAGACACTTCTGAGATCTGTGGGGCACCTATCTTGTAAACAAGTATGCTATATAAGGAAGGGCTGCTGCCTTAATAAATGAAGCTATTTGAACTCACACTGAGTTGCTGCTTCCCACGCGGGCGGGCGGGGGTTTGTCTTTTCCCTTTGCCGACTGTCGGGGTAACCCTGTGTCCAAGTGTTTTCCTACACTATCTACTCAGGGACACAGGAGAATCCCTGTCAGCAGAGGTTTTCAAGATGTGTTTGGACAGGATGCTAATTTAGTTTGATATTGTACTTAAATAGTAGGCTCTGACACCATACCATTCATGATAGCAACTCTTTATGACTATAGAAAAGGAATTTTACATGATCAAGATAGTTGATGGACTTCTTCCCTGTTATCTTCCAGAAATACATATATTTATTTGTGATGGTTTACACTGAAGTTGGCTGGAATTTAGTTAACATCCTTCATAGAAGCCTGTGTGTTATCGTATTTTGCAATTGTAGCTTAAAGTGCGTTGGTAATACACCAGTGTTTTGTTTCTTGTTGAACAGTGCTTGCACAGTGTAAAAGCTTTCTCTACAAACCTCCATCCCTGCAAAAGCCTATAAGATGGAGATGGCAAGAAGTAAGAGGGGACATAGCTGAGATAGCTGATCCCAGTGACCAAATGGATATTTCATAGCATATGAAATTCATGCTCACAAATAAAACCTTAGGAAAAAGAGGAGGAAGGGAAGATGTTCAGGGTTATGCTGTTTATCTTCCAAAGTGATTGTTACATATGCTGACATCCTGCTTTGCAGGAAGTGGATGTCTACTGGCAGATGAAAAGTAGTCAATTAAATGTTTTTGCATTGTGCACATAGCTTTTAATTTTCTTCTTAAACTGTCATTATCTCCATCTCCAGTCTTTTTACTTTCCTTCTACTTTCTTCCCATCCCATGGAAGGGGGAAGTGAATGAGAGTGGTGTGTTTGGCTGCAGGTCAAGGTCAATCAAAAACTTGGACAAAGACTGAAACTCAGAACAACGGTTGGGATGAACACATCAGACTTTCAGAAGTAAAAATTATATGCTATGTAAACTAGAATTAGGTAATCAGTTGAATACTCTTCTAAATAGTGACAAAATATTCTTGGAATGAAAGGATATATTTTTCTTCCAGATATTACTAATGCCAACATTTTTTTAAAATCAATTTTTACTAAATCTAAACCAATTAACAGAATACCATGTAGATCCCTAATATGCTATTGTTTCTGTATAAAAGAAAACTCAAGGTAATGCTCTCATATTGTTTTCATTTTAACTGAATATATTTCTTATCTACATGTTGTGATTCAGGCACCAAAGCACATCCAACACCCAAAATAGTCTTTTCATTATAATGACAACAGAAGAATGTGACATTCCATACATGCGTAGACATTTTCTCCCCAGGATCTTAACATATATTCTGAACTGCTTCCTGCTCATGACAGGGGAAATCCACGTCATAGTTACTGTTTGATTGTTATTATAGCATCCCAGGAAATGCCAAAGTTACAAGCTTAGGGTTCATAAATGATCAGTACTATTGTCAATAAAAGTGCTTAGGAGATAATACAAAGCAAGACTAAATAAGAACAATCTAGCCTTCAGTGAATGATTTTGCATCAAATCACAGGTGCCATAGGATACTTTCCTCAGAAGGCTCTTCCAGCTTATCAATGTCTCTCCTGTCTTGGACACTACACAGAACACAGTGCCTGGATGAGGCCTGTGGGGTTCTGGGAAAAGGGCATCAGCCTTCCCTCCCTGCCCCCTAGCAAGGAAAGAATGGTAGGTTAAAATCCCTCAGAGCAAGCCAAGGACTTGTTTTGACCTGATGTAGGAGGAACAAAGAGAACCCAGAGACCTGTCCAACCCTACTGATATGAGAGAGTTTGTAGGACTGTGTCCTGCAGCCTAAAAGGCAGCCACAGTATTCTATTGAATAGAATACTGAGGACATGGTCAAGATAACATGAAGGGGCCCTGGGACGCCACAGCCAACGCTCCAGTAAGTGTTTGGAAACACCAATGCCAAGAACAAGACAAAATGTATAGGGGATAGAATGGACACTGGTTTTGCAGGAGGATCCAGAATCTAGGTCCACAGTGGTTCTGGAGTGAGGATGGCCCACTGTGATGTCATCTTATTAATTAAAGCCATGTAGATTGCATAAAAAATCTCATTGTATGGTGGCACCATCCACATCCTTGGTTCTGACTCCCCTTTTGCATGTTTCTGTGTCCACTGTTTCCTCATATTCCCACTGGGCCTGAAGTCTAATGGGGTCAATCTGATGGGAGAGGGGCATGGAAATGCACACCTTTCAATGGAGTGCTGAGATGTTCTTGTTGATGCTTCCCTCACCACATGCCAGGCACTACTGCTTTGCTTCCCCCAAAAGCACATGCTGTCCAGCTTCAAGCCTTCACCTCCTCCCAGGGAGATGTTTCCAGCCTGGGATTCTCCAAGATCACTCTGTGCTCCATTCTCATCACCCCAGGCCTGATCTCTTCTTCACCGCACATTTGAACATGTACGAGAAAGAGAGTGTGCAAAGGAGTACAAAGAGTAACAAAAAAAGTTAAGGGTCTAGAGGGAGAGGGGTAAAAGGAGTGGCTGTTGTCACTTGATTTTTTCAGCTAAGTGAAGAGAAGGCTAAGGGGTGACCTCGTCACATTCTACATGTTACCCATGGTGGAGGGCAAAGGGGGAGGTGCTGGAATAGGATCTGAGGGAATAGCATGAGGCTGCATCAGACAAGGTTCAGGTTGAATATTTGGAAAACATTCTTCACTGAGAGGGTGGTTGAACTCTGGAACAGGCTCTTCAGGGAAATGGTCATTGTGCCTGGCCTTCTGGAGTTCAAGAAGTATTTGGACAATATTCTTATACATATGGTTTAATTTTTAGGTAGTCCTGTGTGGAGTCCAAAATTGGATTCATTGATCTTTGTAGGTCCCTTCCAACTCTGGATATTCTATGATTCTTTCATTCTACCATGATAGCAGAGAAAGGGCTAAATCCTTAAATCATGGTGGCACAGGTCATGCATATTCGTATATTTTTTTCTGTACTGCATCCATGTTTAAATGGAAATTTGTGGCATTTCAACATATCTTAAATATAAGCTTGTGAAGCACAGAAAAAAATCTTGACCAGCACTACCACAGTGAAATGTCACTGTGTATGAAGAATGAATGCATTTTTAAGCTGGCCTTTATCTTCCCTTTTATTTTGTTCAGCATCATATTGTCTATAAGTACTATCTAGAACATTAAGGAGACTTACGACTTTAATGTCTACACCCTTACCTGTATGTTTTATATTTAATGTAAGCTTGTTGGTCTACTATAATAACTACTGAAATAACATTTTTTTCCCTCTACAAATATTCAGAACCACATATCCATTGTGGACTACTGTGCTGTAAATCTTTCTGCATATGTGCTGTCTATTGTACTAGACAGTAGGTACATGTCACAGCATATGGTGACATTTGGGTTGTCTTCTAGTTTATAGTCCAGATTTTCCTTCCCTTTACTCTCCTATGCAGAAGAGAGGATGATGATGTATTTCCAGATCCCACTCAAATGCTAATGAAATACTGCTGAGTTGCAGCACTTAGCCTTATTTTAAACATCCCTGGAAATGCAATTTTACCAGTATCCTGAGACTAGATTTTCCCTGCATTACTGTGGAAATGAGAGATAAGATGTGCAAAGTGGCAATCCTCTGATATATTCACTTCATTACTACAGTTAGAGTATTTATCTAAAGAATTAACAATCCTGGAAATTTCAGCACTTTTACTGAAAGAGTAAGAACAAGTCCGTTCTTTAGTTCATTGTGTAACTGCTTTCTGATCTCTTTCATTCTGTGGAATGAACCACTCATATAACTTCAGTGGAATTTGCTTGAGTGCAAAGAAAACTGATTTCATAATTATGAGTTTTACTAGACAGAAAACCACCAGGGATTATAACACAAGAAATAGACAGTTCAGTGAACTGAAAAACACTAACTCTATTTTTGTAAACGGACAGCTCTAGAAAGGTTAGTTTCATTGTGCATTTTTTAAAATTATTATTATTAGTTTATTATTATTATTTATTTATTATTATTAATTATATCCATGAACAACATTTAATATTCTAGGAAATTTTGCCTTTTATTAGATTATTTCAGATGCTCTTCTCTAGTTCCATCAGCCTTGAAGTTAAAGCAATAGGTGGCATACATTATATTGTATGCTCCAGGGATGGAAGAACAGCTTTGTATTAATTAAGTCATTTCAGCTTTCTGTCAAATCTAAGGTATATCTCCCTAAACACATGAGGAAGAAAAAGCTAAAGAAGAGATGTTTTTGTAAGAGTAGAAAACCAATCAAACAAATGGAAAAAAAAAAAAAAAAGAAAAAGAAAGAGTGTTTGGGAGGGTGACATAGTCTACCAGGATAAGTGCAGATAACAGAACGAGAAGTTGGAACAGCAGGGAAATGGTTGGAATACTGATACATGCATCTGATTTAAGGATGGGAAAGTAAATAAATGTTCACTAGGCTATAAATCTCAAAGTTTCAATGGATTTGGAGCATGATAATACACAAAGACTGCTGTTTATTTCTGCTATAATACTTATTCATTTTAATTATTTTTTCTATTAATGATGGTGCAGATGCTTTCATACTTTTCATCATTATGCAACACTGTCATCATTATGCAGGGCACTAGAAGCTGTAACACTTCTACTGAAGTGCTTGGTATCTTGCTCAGTTTGCGTCAGAGCAGTATTAGAAAACCAGAAGCATGTGAATTAGGAAACATACACTTGTGGCTTCTATGTTTTAAACTAGGATAATGCTTGCCAGAAGTCTTCATCAAATTAAGCAGCAACTGCTTAAAGCTTCATATTGTCAATTTTATAAATCAGAAAAAAAAGTAATAATTCTGTAAATATCTGTGTCTGAGAACTATAAATGCTCTGATGAGTTGCATAATATTCCATAGTGAAGTGAGAATTTCACATTTAAGACATATTTAAAGTAAGTACTAAGCTCTTAAGAAGTATAGAAATTCTTTAAAAATAAAAATTATTACATTGACAACAAATTTATAGTTGATGATGTCCAATAGTTACATTTCTATAAATTTACTCTTTTTAAAAAAATCTTCAGACAAAAGACAGTATCCAGATAGATATGCATTGAGTATTTGCATCATTTCAGATAATATGGCTGGTAGTGAATTTAGTTTTGTTGCTAACCTGAAAAAAGGAATATTATTTTGCTATGTAAAAGACAGTTCTGACCTATATACAGCAACAGAGCTTGAATTATTTTAATAAATGAAAAATAGTAAATTATATTAATGAAAATAGTACTCTTCATTCTGCTAATACTGAGAGAATTTAATATTAAAGTAGGTATTTATGTGAAACGGAGTTACATATGACAGAAAACACAATGGTAGATAGGTTCTTTCTTGTCAAGACTGTGAAACCTTTTAAATTCTTGAACAGCTAAATGTTTTAACTGTTCTTTTGCAAGTAGTCTGCAAACACTAAATACATTCTAGGAGATAGTGGACATCTACAAAGACAATGTTATATGTTCAGTTAGAAAAGTGCTAAATAAGGAAAGTTTACTACTTAACAGATGTCTGTGGGTATTAACATTAAACTGTACCTTGGGCACAACAGGTGAATCTAGTGTTTCTTCCATTTCTTTCTCTGCCTCACTTACTCTTTAATATGTTCTTTTATTATTTTGTTGTCTTATCTTTCGTATATTGCTCCGTTCAGAGCAAGTGCCTCTAGAACTGCCCTCTGTTACTTCATTTCATCTAGTAATAAACCCACGGAAGAGATTTCAAATTATTCTGCAATTATTTAATAGCTACAGTGGCCTGGCTTGCAGAAATTTACCCTTGATATTTAATAGTCTTTAGCAGTATAAATTCATGAGAAAACAAAAACAGAACAAACAAAGTAACAAAACAAAAGTGAAAACAAAACCTGGGAAAAGCTAGTCTTTAGTCTAATTTCAGCTAATTTTAATGGGGATTAAAGGTTTTTTTCTATTTCGTAGTACTCCATTTATATTTGTTCTTTGTGTTTTTCTTTTCCTAGCTGTTACCAATGGATAGTATTTTCATAAAATATCAATCTACCTATCATAATCCCATCTTCCTGCTCTTGTGTGGTAAGAGGCAGCTTAGAGCCCAGCTTTTTTATATTTTACATTAAATTCCTTTGGCAATATTTCCTGTCTACTAGTCACTTATTCTCATAATGTTCTTTCACATTTATTCCACAGGTGTACTCTTGTGCTTGCTGACTTGAATAATCTTGTGTCATCAACAGAATTTCTCATCTTACCTTTTATTTCTTCTTCCCATATTACTTGGCAATGTGTTAAAAAGCACGGTTCATAACATAGATTCCACAGAATTTTGGCAGGGATATTTATCTGTTGCAAGAACTAATCAATGACTCCTGAAATGTTACCTGTCTTATACCCGATAATTTAAATGTACAAGTACTCATCCTTTTATCCCTGTCTTAACTTCCTTACAAGATTTATGTGGGAAGTTTGTTAAGAGCCTTTCCAAACCTAAATCCAGTTGTGTCCCTAAGATTATCCTTATATGAGTTTGTTCCCCTTTTAGACAAATACTGTTCTGTGCTCAGGCCCTCTAATAGTGGAGTCCCTTTGTGATTATGGGCCTGAAAGCTCTTCCTTTGCTTTAAAAATCACTGGTCTTTTAGAATGTAGTATGCTATGGAGAAACCGCACTAAATATACTAATAAGTGCCAAAAATTTTGTCAGTATTACATCTGAAAAATGAATTAAACTAGACTTCTTTTTACCATAATCTCATCATCATAAGTGGCAGTTAATATAGATAACCTGTTCCTTGTAAATGTCTCCCTGAAAGAAATCTATTTACTATCTGACTAGGAGACCAGGGGTTGGCTGCATGGTTGCACTCAGAAAACTGAGGTTTTCTGAGTGGAAAGTAATTAAATATTTTTCCTTTTATGTTAAATTAGATGTCAGTCAAAAGTTAGTTGTGTAGGACATATAAATATAGATTACACAGATTTAAAAAATGCAATACCGTTTCTGAAATGACTTCAAGCAATATCTGACTCTTCTTTGACTGATGCCAAATGAAGGTACACGCTAGTCATTAAAAAAAAGCAGCAGAAATACTCATCCAATACATCAGGTTTCCAAGACTAACCAGAATCCCATGGTGGCTGATGAAACTGGAGAAGTTATGTTAAAAAGCTTCATGATCTTCTGTGCAACAGTAAGTTGTTACTACACTTTTTAATTATAACTAAATGTATAAAATCTTTGTATTAACTGCAGAAGCAGATAAATTCTCCTTATCAAATACTGGACTTGTGAGTTATTTAAATATAGTTTGTGACTCTTGCAATGCGTTTGTGAGGAAATATAAGTTCCCTAAAGTATATAAAATTATTGTCTGACTCTATCTTTTTGAACTTCAAATTTGTTAGAAAATTATGTTCAGTCTCATGTAAAATCAGATAACAGATCTCAACTATAGGTGAAAGAAGAGTGCATAATAAAAGTTGTAATTCAAGGAACATAGTCAGCAAAGTCATCTACCTAACAGATATGATGAAAGTACATCATAACTTCCACTATGAGCAATTCTATGAATATTTAATTTCCTGTACTATCTCAGGGCCATTTCTGTAAATGCTTTATCATGAGAAAAGTCCTGGAGTTCAATGAGATTATTCACAAGGGTAAGGCAAAAAATTAGTCTTGTAGAGTTTATAAGATCAAGGTACACATGCTAAAAATTCAACTTTCATATTCTTTTCATCATATACATGCATTTTTTTCTTTCCTTTCTGATAAAAAATATAATAAAATTACAACTTGAAAAATTACCATGATGAAGTATATCCATTAATTCAAACACATTTATAAATATAAATAAATATGAAAAGTAATGTCAAAGCAACCATTGATTTTTACAGGGTTTACAATGATTCTTAATAATCAGTTTAATTTCAAATAAGGAATCCTAAGAAAAGAATAAAATTATCTGTATAATATCTAAAGAAATCTTTTTTTTTAAGATCTATTAAGTTATTTACATGTAAAGATATACAGAAAAAAAGATGACAAAATATACTATACGGTAGGGAGAAGAGAGATTGCTGTACTCAACAGTGAAATTGGGAAAAAAATGCAGTGCTTCAGAACTGAGCAGATAAACTTCTGTTAACTGAAGTTGAATCAGGATTTAATGTTATTATGAATTTATCTGATAAGAATGTAAAAAAAATAAACACAACATTTATTCAACTGAGTTGCAGAAAGCAACGATTAGAATTTGGAGAAAGTAGATCTGCCTGCTGTAAATGAAGATGAGGTTTGAGACCATCTAAAGAAACTGAAGGTGCAAAAGTCCATGAGACCTGATGAGGTCCATCCACAGGCTCTGAGGGAACTGGTAGATGTAGTTGACAAGCTGCTACCCATCATATTTGAAAGGTCATGGCATTCTGGTGAAGCTCCCACTGGTTGGAAATGGGGAAACATAACCCCCATTTTCAAGGAGGGAAAAAAGAAGATCCAGGGAACTACAGGCTAGTCAGTCTCACCTCTGTGCCTGGCAAGATCATGTAGCAGATCCTTCTGAAGGCCCTACTAAGGACCATGGAAAATAAAGACAAAGGTGGTTGGTGGTAACCAACAAGGCTACGCCAAGGGCAACTCATACCTAACAAACATGGTGGCCTTTTTTGATGGAGTCATATCCAGCATCAGTGGATAAAAAAAGAGCAAGTGACATCATCTACTTGGACTTGAGCAAAATGTTTGACACTGTCCCACTTGACATCCTGGTCCCTAAATTGAAGAAAAATGGGTTTGATGGATGGACCACTCACTGGATAAGGAGTTGGCTGCATGGTTGCACTCAGAGAGTTGTGGTAAACAGCCCAATGTCCAAGTGGAGACCAGTGACAAGTGGCATTCTTCAGGGATTGATGTTGGGATCAGTGTAATTTAACATCTTCGTAGGTGACATGGATAGTGGTATCGATTGCACACTCAACAAGTCTGCAGACAACACCAACCTGAATGGTGCTGTTGACATGCTAGAGGAAAGAAATGCTACCCAGATGGACCTGGACAGGCTTGAGAGTTGGGCCAATGCCAAACTCATGAAGTTCAACAAGGCCAAGTGCAAGGGCCTGCACCTGAGTCAGGTTAATCCCAAGCACAAATACAGGTTGGATGGAATGGCTTGAGAGCAGCCCAGAGGAGAAGGATTTGGGAGTGTCAGTTGGTAAAAGATTCCATTTGAGCTGGCAGTGTATGCTTACTGCCCAGAAGGCCAACCATATCCTGAGTTGCATCAAGAGAAGAGTCACCAGCAGGGAGTTGATTTTGCACTTCTACTCCACTCTCCTGAGACCCCACCTGGAGTACTGCATCCAGTTCTGAGGTCCCTGATGCAAGAAGGGCATCAAGCTGTCTCCTGGGCAAGGAGGTCTAGGTGTCCCTGCTTGAGCAGGGGTTGTTGGACATTTCAACCTCAATCATTCTGTGATTCTATGAAGAAAAGAAGAGGGGGGTGTGATCTGAATTTTTCCAGATAATAATGAAGGCTTTGAAATAGAAAGTTTCATCTTCATAAAGAGAAATTGAATGAAAAGATGGATTTGTATTAAATGTCTTGCCTGAAGTAGAAGGAGGAGAAAAAAAAGATAACTGCCTTATGAGGAGTAGAGCCATTTAAGCGTGAAGAGATTGTTGCCTTGGTAGGAAATGAGCATGAATAGATCATAAATGAAAGTTAGTCCAGAGTAAAGAACCATTATCGGGCTAAATTTCTTGAAAAACCTTGAAAAAGTAATGGAGAAAAAAAAAAGATGTATTTTTAAAATACTTCCAAATAAATAAGCAGGTAATCATCACTATGACGGAAGTCTGAACATGATCCAAATTCTTCCTTCTAATCCAATATCCTCTATTCCTCTACATATCTGAATTATAAAAAAATGTGGACAAAAGCTAGGGTATGCAATGATTAGAAAGTTATCAGATATCACACATATATGGCAAATACATGTTGCAGAGGGTGCACTTTTTACTACTTTTCATTGGAAACTGTATCACTTGTATATATTCTCAACTCAAACTAAATCTAAATACTTTTATTAGTTTTTGTATTTAAATTGTTTTAATGTTGTTGAATTTCTCTAGATACAGGAGTGTTGCCGAGTTTATCCTTTTTTTTTCTCTCTGAAAATAACTAAAAAATAAAACAACAAAAGATCAGAGAATCCACTTGTCATATTGTGCTCTCTGCTTTTGAACATACCATGGAACATCTCAAAACCAGTAGTTATCTAATTTATAAATCCATCCTTTGAAGTGTTGACAAGTGTACTAGAAAGACTCTAAACTCCTGGAAAGATAGTTTTTGTTTTATTTGTAGGAGATTCTCTGGAAGTAATCCCTAAGATGTTTTATTCTGAAAGGCTTCAAGAAAGGCATTTTCATATCAACTTTTGCAACACTTGGTGAAAAATTGCTGATGTACTGACTTGCTTATTGTTTTAGCTCACTAGTATCACCAGTTCTGTAATAACCTACTACTGGTAGATGTCTTTCAGATTGCTGAAAAGTTTCCTGATTGACGGAGAATATTTTTTTCTTTGTTGGTTTGGTTTATTTAGAGGAAGTTGAATTTTCTTAATTCAACTATAAAAATCTCAAGTACGTTCAGAAAACAAACAACTAAAAAAAGCTAATACTTTTAATCAATGCCAGTAAAACGCTTAATTTTAAATTATGATAATTTCTATTCCTTCAAAGTGAGCAGTAATTGGTTAGCAGTACTTCCTATGCTTTGAATACTGAAGGAAAAAAATTCGTTTCCAGTCTTGAAGAAGAGATGAGAGAAGAGGAGGAGGAGTAAGGGTGGAGACCTAATCATATAAAATTGCAGTTTTCAATAATACATTCAAAATATGCAGACACGTGAAAGTATTTCTCTATATTCTTAATTACATGCAAACATTCAGGAAAATACAGATGTCAAATAAGATTAAAAAAATACATTTAAATAAAACTGTACATCACGTTTGTTATTTACAGTTGTGTAGTACACCATAAAACCAGTTTCGATTTTTGTGATTTTTGACATGGTCTCAAATTATTTCCTTAACATAAACACGTACTTTGACTTGAATTGGTTTATATAAAAAAAAAATCTATTATTTATTTATGTATTTATTTTTAATACAACAATTTACAAGTGCTGGCTAAAATTGTTACAACTTCCCTCATTGTTACTGATAATCCACAGCCAATCTGCAGTATTGTACAACTGACATTGAAAAGTATCGACTCAACCAACATCACAGACAACATTTTACTTACGTATCACATATTATCAACTGCAACCTTGAGAACTGTGCAAAAAACTGCAGGTTAGAGAGGCAGGAAAGTTCAACGATCGTGATGATGTAAGAGTGAGAAAACTTCATGGTTTTTGTTTTGTTTTGTTTGTGTTAGGCAGTATTAATAGCATCTCTGAACAGTGTTTTCTTCAAAAGTAGCATCTCTAGAAAAAAAAAAAAAAAACAAGCAGTATGAATACAAGCCATATCTTGTAGAGATACCTATACTATTTCTGGACAAGATAGTTCATATACTAAAATCAAAGTAATCAGAATACGGTATTCAGCTGTGGAAAAAATCTTTAGTTTAATGCTTAACAAGTAACCTTAACAAGGTTTCTGGAATATGAAACGTCTCATAAATTGTAATGTCTAATATTACAGTGTGCCTTAAGGTTTGCCTGATGGTTCCTTCTCTAGGTCTGAAGGCAATGCATTAGCATCAATAGAATTTCCTGAAAGCAAAGTATCCTTTAGTGAATGATCTACCTACCATTCCAAACATTTTCCAGACAATACATATAGCAATGCTAGTGAGAGTGAGTTAAAACTATAATACAAAATGGATTAAAAATAAAGTGACCTAGGTAAGAGCAAATCAGTGCTTGAACCTGTGTTCTGACCATGTCAGTTTATCAGTATAGATATATCCATGAAATCTCTCACATTATTAATATGACTGTGTTCCTCGAAGCTTACAACCTCAGAAAAGAAGCTCTCACAGTTTATATACTGCTGCGGAGAGTTTATATATTGCTTCAGAGACCAGCTTCAGGGCAGGTAAGACTGAACTGGGCAAGGGATCTGAAACAAAAAGGGCAACAAAAAAGCTCTTCTTATAGCTTTTTGAAGCCAGCAAAAGCACAGTACTCCTGCCAGGGGGCTAGCAGCTTGTGGACAGGCTGCTGAGCTAGCAGGAGTGGAACTGGCACTGCCCACTCTTAATCTAAACCTTGACTTTGACCCCTGGCTGTTAAGCTATTAACAGCCTCGGGGGGTGGGGGGGCATAAGCCCACAGATCACACACAGTTAACAATGAGCTTAGCTGTGCACTGAGAACTAGAGGGGTAATCAGTGTGCGAGCACAGCCCCCACTGCCCATATCGTACTGCAGTGGGTGTGAGAGGTAGGTCGAGCAGCAGGGTGTGTAAGTGCCGTCCCTCTTTGCTCAGGAGGCCTGCTCTCCATTCGCAGTCTCTAAGACCACAGGTTTAAACATGGTCTCCACCACACAGTGGGCTTGCCCCAAGTCTGTGGCGACCCAGATAGAGGGCCTGCCCAGAGCCTGGACGCAGTACTCCAGATAGGACCTCACAAGAGCCGAGTAGAGGGGGACCACCACCTCCCTCTCCCTGCTGGCGACTCCTCTTTTAATGTGGCCCAGAACATAGTTGGCCTTCCGGCATTATTATTATGGTTAATTATTGCATCCCACTTGAAAAGGTCAATATCAACCTGAAATATTCATGAATCCTAGTCACATATTTCCACTACTCTC
This sequence comes from Numida meleagris, assembly GCF_002078875.1. Taxonomy (NCBI): domain Eukaryota; kingdom Metazoa; phylum Chordata; class Aves; order Galliformes; family Numididae; genus Numida; species Numida meleagris. The sequence goes on from NC_034409.1 coordinate 150,070,694, forward strand.
TGTAAGGTTTCCATGAAGTTTAAATCTGTCCTACATTGAAGATATTTTTAAAAGACAGTTTTCTTCAATAACACACATTGAGTTGTTGGTTTGTTTGTTTGCTTAAAATAACTTCTTAATAATATTTATCAGATAAATATTGGAAAAAGATCTCATTAAAAAAAAAAAAAAAAACAGGAAATGAAATTACCAGATGAAATTAGGAAGATCCTAGACTCACAGAAATAGATTTAACACATATATATTATGTATACAATATATATATTATACCTATATATTATATATTGATATATATAATAATATAATATAATATAATATATTATAATATCAATTATAAATGAAATATATTTATATTATATATTATATATATTATTTATAATATATACTTTGATATTTTCTTTCTTTTACCTCTGTTTATAAAGCTACACTTGACCTAAAAAATTGGATTCAGTTCTCTCAATCAACCTGGTCTTCAGTTTAAATGTAAGCAAATTCTTAAGAAGATTGCATAAAGAAAAAGAATTATTTTAAAGAAAAATGATTTTAAAGCTCATAATAGTTGAACATTTAATGAGAATCTCAAATGAGCTGTTTACTCATCAGAAATAAATAATAAAGTTGAGCTATGGAAATTTAATAATGTTTACCATTGCACATTTAAAATGTCTGAGAAAAAGTCCTTCCACTGAATCTGTGTCAACAAGTTTATGGGCTGGTTGAGCCCTGTTCCATGACTAATGGGGTGGGGGGACCCATGGACCCATGCCCTGGGAAAAGGGAAAGGGGAAAAAGGGAAAGGGTAGGGAGATGGGCCTAAAAAAAAAAAAAAAAACAGCAGCAACAATCAGAGGAGAAAAAAAAACTAACTTACTAAATAAGATATTGGAACGCAAGATAACACAATATAATACAATATAATTGGAATTGAAGTTAATTAATCAAATAAAATGAGAGAGTGTCCAAAAAAAACCCTGAAGGCCTTACTTTAATGCTGAAGGCAGATGGCTAGAGAGCACCTGTGCAGAGTCAAGCAAAAGGGAAAGAAAGGGAATGTGATTTTTTTTTTTTTTTTTTTTTTTTTTTGATATGTGAACAGTTTTTGTCTTTCCCTCTGAATAGAAAACAGTAATGGAACAACGAACAGTCCTCTGGGAGATGTAGTTCTTCTCTTCTGGGAATCAGGTACCCAGAACTATCCACGATCCACAGAACTGGAGCATTAACTCTTTAACTCTCAGTGCACTACATGATGTTATGATGTGGAATACCAATAACCAAAAATCATAAAACCATGACAGTCTGTGTCTCCTACTTTACTGTTACGTCATTCAGAATTTCAGGCGGTCAACTGTGATAAAAATGGAAAGCTGGCCTGTTTATACCTCATACAAGTTGTCACAGCAAATAAATTACTGAGTTTTTAAAAACTAATTTTGTTAGACCATTTCTACTAACCGTAATTCTTTTAATAAAGAAGTGACTTCATTCAAATACAGTTTTTTGTGTATTTGTGTGTGTGTGTGCACGGTTGTGTGTGTGTGAAAGAAGAAGAAAAAATGAATCAGAGTTGATTCAACAGAGTGGAAAATATGATACATAAATAGGGAATGTTTTGGTGAATCAGTTGGTGAAGCAACAATGATAAATAAGACAATAAACAGTGGAATTAGCTAGTGATCACCTCCCAATATCACAATGCTGAATTTTCATTTTAATGAGGCTAGATAAAGGTGCAATATTATTTTATACAATATTGTGTATATATATGTGTATACATATATGTATATACATGTGCATATGCATATATACCAATACATACATATTATATTGGAATTTAACAAATATTAAAAAAAAAAAACTTTTTAGCGTGGTTTCCTTAAACAAAAAAAATCAAATTGCTTGAGTTACAAGAAGCATTTAGTCTATAATTTAAACAGCATCAAAATGAGAGAGTTATTCTTTCACACTGAATTAAATGGTAAATAAACATTATGGGGCAGGAAGCAGATTAAAATAAAATACAAGACCTGGCAGCGCAATTTGTGAAGTGTTAAGACTGTAGTACCACTGTATATTATTATGATTCCTTTAATCTAAATATATAGTGATTAATAGATGTTACTGTGCACTGTTGATCATAGCTTATGACAGCAACAATATATAAAAATTCTTTTGAGACCATTTTGACAAAGCTATATTTTAAATGGTAGGCTTTGGTTTTTAGTATTTGGTTACATTCCTCTCACAACAGTAAAAGAAAAAACACATGACAAGAGGTGATTCTCCTTACTTTTGTTTTATGTGAGTGGATAATCCTTAATAAAGTAAAATAATATGTTGCCTTTACTAAATTCTGCTAAAATGTGGATTGCCAAACATTGATTCACCGATGTCATGAAGTGCAGGAAATAAAGCAGTTGTTAATTTATAGGAAGCTAATGGCCAAATTCTCTTTCTTGTATTCAGTTTATCAAAGTTTTTGCTGAAAGACATTCAGTTCAGCAGACTGATAAGCCACAAAAGCATATGCCTCTTGACAACCCAGTGTTGGTAGATAAATGAATTGATAAGTATGATTCCCTGGGGAAGCTTCCAACAACTTCCACTCCAGATGTGTCCTCAGAAATGTGTGGATTATGATTAAATCACTTGATTATGGGACAATCTGTCAAAGATATTTTGATGAGTTTTTATTTAGTTTGATCATTCATGACTTTGTGTCTGACATTCTGGCATCTAGACTGATCACGCAACTTGGGCAGTGTGAAATTTTGTAATTTTTGTGATTCGTTTTATGTTTTACATCTATTCATTTCTCAAAGGCCACTAGACGTATGGGACAGCTGCCTTTTTTTTTTTTCACATATAATTTATTCACTATGTTGCACAGAAATACGTTTTGCTCCTATTTTTTTAACTTGTTTTTCTGCTTTATCTGAAAAAAGAAGAATCTAAGAACAAGATACGAATTGTATTCATGAGGGAAAAAAATAATAATAAACAACAAACAAAAATAAAAACATTAATCCTATGGTTTCTTATAAGCAGCTAGGAAACAGTAGGGATTGGAGCTAAACGACATTGTTAGCCTGAATATATTAGATAGGTAGTTTTCTATGGAGATAGGGAAAATTAAATTAAAGGTCTTTATTTATGTATTCAAAACAAACGTTCGTCTTTGACCATTTAATGATGAAATTCTGTTTTCAGTTGCTCAAAATATAAAAATAAAATTCCGTGCAACTTTATAGTTGTCTTTTCATCTCATCAACTGTACTTTTTAAAGGAAACTTACCAAAATAGTTTTCCAAGATATATTAACATAATCTGAGAGACTTAATCATCCTTACATTTTTTCTTTCTGATTGTAAGTCCTTTACTAGATTTAATCTCCAAGATGATGCAGCACTAACAGTTTTTTTTTTTGTCAATATTATACACAAAGCATAAACTTAACAGAGTTTTTCAATCTTTTATTCTGTTACTTAATGTTACTTGTCAACTTAATGAACTTCTATAGGTGTAAATTGCCACTTAGGTAGCAAATCAACACATTTCATGAGAAATCCCACTGAAACTGAGTGAAATTTGAGTGCATTTCATTAATATTTTTTGAAAATATCCTTACAATAGTTTTGAGAGCATATTACGTTTTCTTTTTTCCATCACAACAATTAATAGCAGTTTTTACATTATGCATACTTATGCATTTTTATATTTGTATTTATATTTGTCCTAAGGAAATCAAATTATTCTGTCCAAATACTCAACCTTCTTCATTAATATAGCAAAATTTTGTTCTTGATTACTTGCAGTAAATGGAAAGTTCTCTAAAGAATTCCATGCTGCAGCTCAAATGATTTTCAGGGGAAAAAATCTTCTAATCTATACCACTCTTTTACAGCTTAAACTGAGACTGAAAATATATACTGCCTACTAACCGTCACTTCTTTATGTTTATTGGGCATGCTTCTTCGTGCTGTTGAAGATCTCTTTAGATGGATGAATCAAGTAACGTTAATGAATGATTACCAAAAATGCAGTTATGTAAGGATTTTGATTGGTATAATCATGATGAAAGCAATCAAAACTAATGCTATATATAGTCAAGAGCATTATCAGTAGCCTGAAATTTACAATAATTGTTGATATTCTGCAGAAAACACATAATTTACCTGAATGGAGTGAGGAGTTGATTTGGATACACCACAGACAATGGCCACCTCTGACCTGAAGAAAATAAACTAGTGTATAAATACAATAAATCCACTGGCAAAAATGTCAGGGATGAGAAAGATCCCAGCTGAGGGAGCTGGGATTGTTCAGCCTGGAGAAGAGGAGGCTCAGAGGTGACCTTATCGCTCTCTAACTACTTGAAGGGAGGTCGTAGTGAGGTGAGCATCACCCTCTTCTTTCTTGTAACAAGTGATAGGACTAGAGGGAATGGCCTCAAGTTGTACCAGGGGAGATTCAGGCTGGACGTTAGGAAATAATTCTTTTCTGAAAGAGTGGTCAGGCGCTGGAATGGCTGCCCAGGGAAGTGGTTGAATCACCGTCCCTGGAGGTGTTCGAGGAACGTTTAGATGTTGTGTTGAGGGACATGGTTTAGTGGGGTTATTGGTGGTAGGTGGTTGGTTGGACTGGATGATCTTGTAGGTCTTTTCCAACCTTGGTGATTCTATGATTCTAAGATTATGAACTGGAGAGTATAATCTAAACTGGAAGGAAATTATTTTTCTGATACAGCAAACTTTAATATCAGTTTGGTAACAGTGCTGAAGTAAATTTTTCTAATGATGTTAACTCAAAATAGTGCTAAATGAGAATGCCTCAGAAATTTTTGTTTAAAATATAAAACTAATTTAAAATCATGATCTCCAAGATCATCCAGTCCAACCATCCACCTATCACCAATATTTTCCCACTAAACCATGTCCCTCAGTACATCTAGATGTTTCTTGAACACCTCCAGAGATGATGACTCCATCACCTCATGATCCCAGTTCCCTCAGCTGCTTCTCATAAGGCTCATGCTCCAGATCCCTCACCAGCTTCACTGCCCTTCTCTGAACATGTCTTTTTTGTAATGAGAGGCCCAAAATCTGAACACAGTACTTGAGGTGTGGCCTCACCAGTGCTGAATACAGAGGAACGATCACTTACCTGCTCCTGCTGGCAACACTATTTCTGATAAAAGTCAGGATGCCATTGGCCTCCTTGACTACCTGGGCACACTGCTGGCTCATGCTCAGCTGAGCATCGACCAGCAACCTCAGGTCCATTTCTTCTACACAGTCTTCCAGTCACTCTGCCACAAGCCTGTAGCATTGACTAGGGTTGTTGTGGAAATGCAGGACCTAGCATTTGGCCCTTCATCCCATTGGCCTCAGCCCAGATATCCAGCTTGTCCAGATCCCTCTATAGGGCCTTCCTATCCCCAGGCAGATCAACACTTCCTCCCAACTTGGTATCATCAATAAACTTGCTGAGCGTGCTCTAAATGCCCTCACCCAGATCATCAGTAAAGATACTGAACAGAACAGCCCCAATACCCACCTCTAGGGAACACCACTTGCAACCACTCACCAGCTGGATTTAACTCCATTTTCCACTGCTCTCTGGGCCCAGCCATCCAGCCAGTTCTTTACCCAGAAAAGAGAGTACTTGTTCAAGCCATGGGCTTCCAGCTTCTCCAAGAGAATACTGTGGGAGACAGAGTCAAAAGACTTTGCTGAAGTCTAGGTAGACTACATCAACAGACTTTCCCTCATCCACCAGACGGGTCACTTGATCATAGAAGGAGATCAGGTTGGTCAAGCAGGACCTGCCTTTCATGAAGTCTGGGTCTGATCCCCTAGTTGTCCTGCACTTATGCTGTAAATACACAGTGAGTGTTAGGTTTGTGAGAGAATTTACAGGAAATAAATTAGAAGGGACTATGTTCCAATACTCCACTGAGTTATTCAGTTAAAAAATATTCAAACACATCTGTGTTCAGAGTACTCTTGTTTAGGATTCATACTGAATAGAAGACTGTCTTGTCTAGTACAGTGTTTTCCTTTGTGTTAGTCTTAAAGGCTTTTTCATTTCAGTGATCTGATCATATATTATAGAAATATACAGAAATGACTGCAGTTAAATACTCCTAAACACATATATTTTCAAAAGTTCAGAACAGAAGATTAATCTGTGACAAAAAATAATAGATAACTTTGGTACATGCACTAGATTTATCAAGTATGAATTTGGTACAAAGAATTCAGAATTAATTTGTATTTTCAGGTTCATACAGAGTTATCAGATTATTTTTCTCTTTAATTCATGATATTTTTTTCAAAAATATAATTTCATTTTCTTTTCACATATTGATTTACCAAGAAATTAAATCCTGAATAATTTTTTACTTTTTCATAACTTTTTACTTTTCATAATTTTTTCATAAAATTGCAGGTGAGCCCTCATATAATCTCAGACTTGAATGCATGTCACATGAACAAAACTTAACATAAAAATTAAGGTAGAAAAATGCACATAGGCTTCTTAAACAATCCAAAGGGCAAAAAAATCAAAACTATCTATTTCAAATTAAATAGCAGACCTTATAAAAAATAATCATGTCAAAGAACAAGTATGGCTAAGAACCCGTCTTTGATCCTTTTATTTGAAAGTTACTGTCCTAACTGAGACTGTTCAACCTGTAGAAGACGAGACTCAGAGAAGGTCTCATCAAAGTATATGGACATCTGAAGGGAGGATGCAATGAAGATGGAGATAGGCTCTTTTCAGTGGTGCCCATTGACAAGACAAGAGGTGATGGGCAGAGACTGCTAAGGTGCCTCCAACCAAGTCATTCTATGATTCTATGAAATACAAGAGGTACCATCTAAACATCAGGAAGTACTACTGTGTGTGTGACAGAACACTGGATCAGGTTGTAAGGAGAGGTTGTGGAATTTTCCTCCTTGGATATACATAAAAGTCATCCAAACATGATCCTTGGCAACTGGCTCTAACTTCTGCTTGCTGCAGAATGCAAGGACAACTGGAGGCATTTCTGCCTATAGTGTCAGGAACAAGGAAAATAAGGGAAATGTCTCAACGCTTGTCACATTCTGGACTACTCCTGAGATGTGGTGGCTTGGCCTTATGTGGAGGCCCTGGCTTCTCTGATGTTCATAAGCCTGCACTGGACTGTTGCTCCTGTGTTGGATGTGCCAACTCTATGGGCAACCCAAGAAGAACTGGACAATGTATATATAAGGACTCCACAACAGCGGGACTGTGCAGTTTTCCCTTGTTGTTTTTTCTTTCTGTCTGTGATCAGCCAAGAAAGAGAGAGAGAATCTGCACCTCACACCCCCACTGCTGACCGGACTCATGGAGCATTGTGACACTGTAGTGATAACTATCTCTGCATTCCTATAACAAACACTTGCTTTTATTTTCTATTTTTTTACTATCATTTTCTTCATCCCACATCCCATACCCAGGCCTAACTAACCAAAATTTTTATAATAAGGTGATTGGGCAAACCTGACGTTGAATATACATATATCACAAACCATTTCTCTTCTGATAATTGAAGCGAGATGTTTTTAATTGGTGTAGTTGAGGCAGGATGCTGTACTGTGAGAGTATTGCCCTGTTGGTGATACAGGAACAACTGAGGAAATAGAATGAATCATTAGAATTATACAGCCAGAGAAGATTAGGCCATTCTTTCGATTATGTTATTCAAGGAAAATGGTAATGGTTCAACATAGGCTGATTGAGTTGCAGCAAACTGAGGACATTTTATTTCTGAAAAGCAGTATCCAGGGTCACAGATGTACTTATCCTGCAAACTTGAGCCAAGTAGAAACAATCTGGAATTTCATATTGAGATGTTGTCTTTCTTTTATATCTATTTGTTCTTAACATAATTATTTTGTGTTAAAATACAGTTTGAGATATTTTTTCTGTTACATTTGTTCTACTAATTAAGAAACACTTCAAGTGCAGATCACATGTTAAGTTTGACAGAGAAGTAATTGTTTTTGCATTAGTTCATATTTCTTTTAATTTCCCAGTCCACGAAACACGAAGAGAAACAGTCTTTATCTGTTAATTTGTGTGACTCAGTCTGAAGATAATGTCTGAAAAATGTAGGTCATTTTTAGAAATTAGAAAAAAATCTGGTTTTATATTTTCAGCATCAATTGTACAGATTGTTGAAGTAACAAATAATACAAAGTTAGATAATCAGAACATTTTTTTTCCAAGTAACATTTGATTGTATTACAATGATTTTTTACTCTTGAATTGTTGAATTAATTCAGTTTGTACTGTTTATATCAGAACAAAAGAATAAAATACAGCAGCAAATCAAGTTAAATGTGTTACATTTCAAATAGCTGCAGATTAACTCTTCTGCATAATTAGCTGACATTAAAAAATAAAATGGCCAATACCAAAATAAGACAATTATTTCATTTTTTGTCAGAAGGCTGGTAATACAATAGTAATCAAAATATCACAAAACACTTTATTACATAATTAAAGGACATTTTGCATGTGTCTTCATGCTTTCTCTATGGATGAAGTTTAATATATTCTAGCAATGTTCCAATTTTCAAACTGCAAAAAAAAAAATTCATTTTTATATAAAAATGTTCTTTTGCATTGCTGTATTCTAAAACTGACAGAATATCGTTTAAATTATAAAAAGTTGCAAATTAGTGTATTCAGATGTAAAGTAATTTCCATTCAAGAAAAATGCACATCCCTTTTAAGTGTTAAGAAAGACATTTGGTGCCTCTATATACACATATTTTGTGCAGATGCTTCACAGAGAAATAATCAGTGCTTCCTTGTTTTCTATTTCAGAAGGCAGGAGACTGGAAATAGATTAAAGCATGTGATTTTCTTCCTTATAGGACACTTTAAGTCATTCTCTCTTCCTGGGTGACTTAAAAGATTGTGGGGAAGGGAAGCAAGGGTGAACTTTTACTTTGTTTTAACAACTTTTTTTTGTTGTTGTTTTAACAACTCTTCTGACAGTCAGTTGGTGACACATAGGTTACCTAGGAGTGTAGAAATTATAAACTAATAATTTATTCCTATATACTGAGGTGAAAGATTAAGACCAAATAATATTTTAGTATTCTAAGATCAGAAACTTCAAAAGGCTTAGATAAATCAGGAACATTTAGGATACAATTAAAAAAAAACAGTTTAAGGAGAGCTGTAAGTTTGAGAATAATTTATATAAAATAATGCAGGAAGAAAACTCATTTTAAAAGCTTGTAAAGACCACAGCATAAATATAGGAGTTCCGATAAACAAGGACCAGAGGCTTCAAATCTGTCTTTGACCAGATCACAGATGAAAAGTCAGCTTCAGTATGATCAGATGAGGCAAATGTTGAGCAATGTAGATCAGTATTCAGATAGTAGCATTCTGTATGATTACATTGATAATGTTTGTTTACAGCTACACTGAACAGCAATACCAAGGTAGAAGTATAGGGGAAATATATGTTTACAGTTTATATATTATAGAATCAGAGAATCATTAAGGTTCGAAAAGGCTTCTAAAATCATCTAATACAACCATCTCCCCATCACCACCATGTCCAATATGTGTCAGATGTACCCCATTCTAAAATCTTAAGTGGTAGTGACTCAACCACCTCCCTGGGCAGCTTGTTACAATACCTCACCATTATTTCTGAGAATAAATTTTTCCTCTTCCAATTTGAATCTCCCCGGCACAACTTGAGGCCATTCCCTCTCATCCTCCTATGCTAGTTGCATAGGAGAAGGGGCTGACCCTCACTCACCACAACCTCCTTTCAGGTAGTTGTAGAGAGCGATAAGGCCTCCTGAGCCTCCTCTTCTCTAGTCTAAATAACCCCATTCCCTCAGACACTCCTCATAAAACCTGTGCTCCAAAACCTTCACCAGCTTCACTGCCCTTCTTTGGATATCGTTTCTTCTTCAGAGCTCTGCCAGTAAGGCAATACTATAACATAGGACTGTCCCTTGACATTAACAGGTAATACTAGATGAACTGAGCTATTAAAATCACAAATGATTGATGCTTACCCAGAATCCTCACAAAAGACTGCCCCTGAGATGAACAGAGAGCTTAAGGTATTCAGCTAATAAAATGACAGTTTAGCAAACTGAGAGCCAGGAGACGCTAAAGCTTATAACTGAGATTTGGCAAGCTATTTACAGGAAACAAAAAACCTCCTGGTGGTCCACCCACAGTGCTATCTGATAGTATCTTGTGCATTGGCATCTGTTTAGCAAGTTGGAATTACTGAAATTCTGGCAAAACAAATATTGGAACTTGCATGGTAGACAAGCAAGTTAGAGATGCTGAGCCAATAATCCCTCCTAAGCTTGATTGCTGTTGGGTTTTGGCATAATAACAATGCAGAAAACTTGATTTTGATAATATCATTGCAAAATTAGTGGCATTTTTTCTATTCTCCTTTCCATATCTGTTTAAATTTAATAAAATGATTTATAGTAAAAAATAAATAAATCTATAAACTGAAATAAAACCAGAATTTTATTTTCTAATGTGTTTCTATTTTTTTTTCCTATTCTATTTTGTACAGCATTGAATAACTGTGGGTTATTTTGTGGATTATATTATTTTTATTATAACATTATGTGGATTCTGGAACAAAGATGTCATTCTATCTTGGTGTAGGCAAAATAATTAATGTTGTGACTGATAAGGAAAATCCTACAGTGGAAGTAGGTGGACAAGGGCAATGTGCCCATGAAAATCAAATAACAGTGTCAAGTGTGACATACCACATCTCTTGCAAAAAAAAACTGGTTTTATTTCAACACAAAGGGGACTGGAGTGTGGACTATATTTTAGATAAATATCTTTGTCAGTAGAGTGAATCAACTGACTTTATCATGATTGAGCGGATCAACTGGTGGTGTTATCCCTGAGTTCCTGAAAAGAGAGTGAATGTTTCCGTGAGATAGCCAGACCGGCATGGGAGGAATGAATACATGGCTCTACACCATAGAGAATAAAAACAGCTTACAAAGAATTTTGAAGAGAGTAATGAGCTTCAGCAGGCTTCAATGCACTTATTCCTTCCCAGCAATTGGGGTACCCAGCATTGTGATAGTGAGCATGTTGTACAAACTTGTAATGAGAATTACATTGGCACTGTGATTGAACTGTGAATTGCAAATGTTTTATTTTGTTGGGTGTACCTTACATTTTTATTGCGATTTCAGTATATTTTGTATGACTGGTCAATCAGACATCCTTTATGACACAGAATATCTTCAGGCAAACAAATGTTACCTTAAATTAAACATAACACCCTCCACATAAAGACTATCTAAAATAATCTGACCAGAGTATTTATCGGACTTTCTCAATTGTCACAATAATTCAAATAAGATTATGTTAATATAAACATAGGCTAAGAAACAAAAGAAGCTTTCAAAGAACACTATCTGTTAGGTTGCTCATCAATACAAGAAAGAAGGATTTATTCTAATTTTACAGTTCACAAATTGCACCTATTAAAAATGCACTTCAATTTTAATGTGTTATAATAATTATTGTATCACCATAACTATTTTGCCACAGTGATGCAATCTGACAATCTTAAATCTGCAAATCTTGATGTTTTCATGTCTTAAGACATATCTATCAACAGATTATTGAAAATAAAATAAGGTCTTATTGAGGAAACTGAGAATGTAAAGGACAGATTTGCAACGTTTTTTTAAATTAAATAAGCAACACAAGTCAATGTAATATAAAGAAATGACACATTTAAAAACAGCTAAAATCAGAACATAAAATTAAATGTAATATTAGATTACAAATTTTATTCTATATGGAACTATATCACTGATAAAAAAAAATTCAGCTTGGAAGTTAATTGGGTTAAGTAACAGACCTTGAAATAGATTAGATAGTTCTGGATTTCATGATATGTAGGTTCATTTAGATGGAAATCTTGATCCAAGACCACAGTGTCTGAAACTTTCTTTTACTGTTTTTAGCCTACTACTTTTTAATATTGTAATTCAAGACAGTGATACTGGAGTTTGTTTTCTTCAGTTTGTATATATAGTTGTGTTGTCTGACAAACCTTACTGAAACCTTGAAGCAATGCTTCTTCCAACTGTTAAACCGATAGTTTTTGGATTCAAAATATTTTATTGAAAGAGAGATTGTCTAGACAAATGTACTCATAAAATTTGCATTTTCACAGAAAGTAAAGATTTTGAACTTGAAAGGAATCTTCTTATTGAAAAATAGTTATTTGCATACAGAGTACAGAAATTAAAAAATAGAAACAGCATCTGCATTTGCTATTAATAACAAGTTATAGAGAAGTCTGAGAATCTCTTTTTCAATAACTACATTACAGAATGGATCACAAGACTTCATCTCCCTCAGTTGTTTTCACCATGCAAAATAATTATTTTTAAACCCAGTGCTGGCTACGTTAATCAGAGGTACTAATATATCTTTTGTAATTACAGATATAATGAGATTTTTGACCATACACCATTTGGAATATGCTAGCATATCAACTCTGTAAGCTATCTACAATATATATTCCTATTCATGTTGGTATTCAAATATGTGAATAACATAAAATTTTCTGAAATTGCAGTCATCAACTGTGATGATCAGATTTACACAGAACCATAAACTTACCTGGGACAAAATATAAGAGGTAATAGTAATATTCATGTAACACTTTTAAATGAAGTTGGTGTGAGCTGAAAGCAAGCAGCATTTTTCAGGTACCTCTCGAAACTGGGACAGATATATACCTAAGCTTTATAACATTTTTATCAGCTTCATCCAGTATCATAGGGAAATATATGATGGGTAAAAATAATCTGGTGCTAGAACTATTGTCTGGATAGTTACTAAGGCTCAACATTTGATTTACAGAATTAAAATCTTGAATGAGAAAAACCCTTTGGAAACCATAAATGAATTCTAAACTGATAGTTTTCAACTTTAGACTTCCTCCTCTGTCAGTCAAAAGATTTCAACTTTCAAATATTTATGCTTACTCTTGGGAAGGTTTAGTACCATTTAGCCTAGGATTTATTTAATTTTCTTTCACGTTTTCATGCTTCAGAAAGTAAATAATATGTAAAGCACACAGCAAACATACTTAACTGTTCATGGTACAGACTAGAGGCTTGAGCTTCTGGAAACAAGTGTAGGTCTACAGTCTGAAACACTATAGTCATACGAGAAAGGGAAGAAGGGGAACCTAGGGAACTACAGGCTGGTGAGCCTCACCTCTGTGCCTGGGAAGATCATTGAACAGATCTTCCTGCGAGACATGTTAAAGCACATGAGGGATGAACAGGTGATCTGAGACAGCCAGCATGACTTTGCCAAGGGAAAGTGGTGCCTGGTCAAACTAGTGATCTTCTATGATGGAGTGATAGCATTGCTGGACAAAAGGAAGGCAACTGATGTCATACACCTAGTCTTCTGCAAGGCCTTTGAAATACTCCCCCACCACATACTTATCTCTAAATTGGAGAGATATGGATTTGAAGCGCTGAATATTCAGTAGATAAGGAATTGGTTAGACAGTCACAGCCAGCCAGAGGGTTGTGGACAGTGGCTCTATGTCCAAGTGGAGGCCGGTGGCAAGAAGTGTCCCCCAGGAGTCTGTCTTGGGACCGATGTTCTTTAACTTCTTTATCAATGACATAGATGATGGGATTGAGTGCACCTTCAGAAAGTTCACTGATGACACAAAGCTGAGTGGTTCAGCTGATGCAGCAGAAGGAAGGGATGCTATCCAAAAGGACCTTGATAAACTTGAAAGGTGAGCCCATGTGAACATAGTAATGTTCACTAAAGCAAAGTGCAAGGTATTGCACTTGGGTCAAGGTAATTTCAGATATGTATACAGACTGGGAGAAGAACTCCTTGAGAGTAGCTCTGCTGATAAAGTGTCCTGGTAGATGAAAAAGCTAACATGAGCTAGTAGTGTGTGCTTGCAGCCAGAAAGGCCAACTGTATCCTGGGCTGCATAAAAAGTGGAGTGGCCAACGATGTGAAGGAGGTGATTGTCCCTCTCTACTCTGCTTCATGAGGCCTTGCTTGGAGTATTCTGTCCTGGTCGGGGAGGGGGGGGGCGGGGGGGGACAGGTGCAGCACAGGAAAGACGTAGAACTTTTGGAGAGGGTGCAGGGGAAGACCACAAAGTTTATCAGAGGACTAGAGCACAACTCCTGCAAAGATAGGCTGAAGGACTTGGGCTTGTTCAGTCTGGAGAAGAGAAGGCTGATGGGAAAGCATGAGACAGTCATCCAGTATTTAAAGGGAGACTATAAACAGGAGGGAATTAACTTTTTACTCAGGTAGATAGTGATAGGATAAGGGGAAATGGTTCTCAACTAAAAGAGGTAAGATTTAGATTAGATGTCAGGAAAATTTTCACTGAAAGTTTCACTGAGAGGGTGATGAGGTGCTGTAACAAACTGCCCAGAGAGGTTGTGGATGCCCCATACCTGGAGGTGTTCAATTCCAGGTTGGGTGGGGCTCTACAAACTTATGATGTATATCAACCACTACAACATTTTTAGGATGGTATAATACCTCAAGATACATGTATAGCATTGTGGCTACACTACTTTTATGAATGAGATAACATTTCTGAATGCCTCTGAACTCTTCAGGATATACACATTGACACAGATAGATGGGAACAGATTATTGCAAAGAGTGACTATACCATTTGGTGGGTCAAGACTGAAATGTGTATTTAGGAGGGTGAAATCACCTTTTGGAATCTGTTTATTTTAATCTTTAAACAAATATTTGGAACAAATTATAAATTTCATGAAATATTGGTTGCTTGCTGGTCTTGGATTGAACATAATATACAGAAGATCTATCAAAGACAAAGAGTTTCAGAAGAGGAGTTTAGGAGTGATGAAAGGGATAAAGAAAGTGTATGAGGTACATACAATTCAATAAAGATATAATTAACATCTACGTTATATTAAAACTGTTTCAGACTGAGACAAATATGAGGACAATTGAGTACTTTCTGGCCTAAAAGAACTTCCTTAGCTATAGTCATTGCATGGGATTATTGTGGATATTATTGAGTAATAAAACTTTATACAAACTTTACTTAAAACTGTACTGTAAAGAACCTGCTAGCCAATTCAGATTATCATTCTTGCTACTTGTACAGTTTCATGAACTTGAAAAAAAAATCTGCTATTTAATAGGAAAAAAAAAAAAAGGGATGGGTTAGGGTTAAATTTAGGTTTAGGATTAGGATTATGGTTAGTCTTAGGCTTAGGTTTAGGCTTAGGTTTAGTCTTAGGTTTAGGCTTAGGCTTAGGGTTAGGGTAAGGGTTAGGGTTAGGTTTGGGTTGGAAGGAACAGTTAAGATCATCCAGTTCAAACTCTCCTGGTACAGGCAGAGACACCTCCCTCTAGACCAGATTGCTCAAAGCCCCAACCAGCCTGGCCTTGAATGCTTCCAGGGGGGGAGCATCCACAACCTCACTGGTCAACATGTTCATGTGTCTCACCACCCTCATAGTAATGATTTTTTTCCTAATATCTAGTCTAAATCTACCCTCTTCCTGTTTAAAACCGTTTCCCCTCGTTCTGTTGCTACACGCCCTTGTAAAAAGTTCCTCCCCAGCTTTCCTGTAAGGCCCCCTTCAGGTACTGAAAGGCTGCTAAAAGGTCTCCCCAGAGCCTTCTCTTCTCCAGGCTGAAGAACCCCAGCTCTTTCAGCCTGTCCTCATAGGGGATGTGCTCCAGTCCTCTGATAATCTCTGTGGCCTTCCTCTGGACCTGTTCCATCAAATCCATGGCCTTCTTGTGTTGTGGGCCCCAGAACTGTACACACTACTCCAGATGCAGTCACACGAGAGCAGAGTAGAAGGGCAGAATTGCATCCCTCGACCTGCTGATCATGTTTCTCTTGATGCAACCCAGGATATCGTTGGCATTCGGGGCTGCAAGTGCACATTGCAGTCTCATGTTGCATCTTTTGTCAGCACTCCCAAATCCTTCTCCTCAGGGCTTCTCTCAAGCCATTCTCCATCTAGCCTGTATCTGCACTTGGGATTATCCCGACTCATGTGCAGTACAGATATTAATTAAATTGTTAGAGATAGTAGAGTTTAGGGTTTTTTTGTAAGTTTTTTAAACCTTCAAGGTGAGAGCTGCTAAATTAAGATTAAAGTAACTGCTTGGCATAGGAAAATTTAGGAAACATTTTTTTTTCTTATTCTTTCACATCATACTTTATTTATATTTATATATTTATTTATTATATTTATTTATTTAGGTTTATTTATTTATACTTATATTTTATACCTTATTTCCAACATGTTATGACACAATTATCATGAAATTGAATTTTAAAAGTTTTAACTATTTGCAATTACGTATTTATCTGGCTCCTTTATCAGGTGTCAACCAAGCCTGCCACTCACCCATCTCCTTTTGACACTGATCATTTTTGTATTACTTTTCATTCTCTTTACAATTCAGACACGAGTTACATATACTTGATGGGCATCCTACACTCGCAATGTAATGTTTAGCTAGTTTAACACTTCCTGCTTCTGTTTTCTTTCCTGAGTATCATATAGAATCATAGAATTATAGAATTGCAGAATGGCTTGTGTTGGAAAGAACCTTAAAGATCATTTAGTTCCAACCTCCCTGCTGCGGGCAGAGTTGCCACCCACCAGATCAAGCTGCCCAGGGCCCCATCCAAACTGATCTTGAACACTTCTGAGGATTAGGCATCCACAGCTTCTCTCAGCAATCTGTTTCAGTGCCTCACTACCCTCTGAGTAAAGAATTCTGAACAACTACCCTAAATCTTTTCTCTTTTAGATTTAAAACATTCCCGCTTGTCCTATCACTATCAGATCACATAAAAAGTCAGGGGTCTTTCTGGAACCTTCTCTTCTCAAGACTGAAAAAAACAGCTCCCTTAGCTTTTCTTCATGACAGAGGTGCTCCAGCTCTCTGATCATCTCTGTGGCCATCCTCTGTTCTGTGCTCCAACACCTCCATGCCTTTTTTGTGCTGAGGGCCCCAGATCTGAACACAGTGCTACAGATGAGGCCTCACGAGAGCAGTGCAGCAACAGTACAGTCAGAAAATCCTTCTCTCCCATTTGTTTGATGTGCTACAGTAACTCCTTTTTTAATAACATTATGTTACATTCTTTTACCATTTGGAGTAAATTTGTTCTCTCTCCTTATTTTAATTCGATCATTTTCATTTTTCTTCTCCCTGAAAAGGGGACAAGAGGGTGAAAGGGGTCAGGGAGGCCTTCTCCTCCTTCTTCCCACCCTCCTGTCAGATGTGAAACCTCAATAGTAGTAATAAATGATTTTTATTTTTTTAATGACACATTTTGCTTTGGACTTTGATTTCATTCAGTTTATGTTCATAAGGCCCTGTTTTCTGTTGCTTGTAATTTTGAAAAAGTATAACTGTTTCATCTGGAATTTTTCACTCTACATGCTTTTCAAGAATGAAAAAAAAATAAAAAGTATTTGTTTACTATCATAATATATGTGTATGCATGCAAACACAGACATACAAGCAAGTACACAGATGTTGCCCATCTTGCCTATTGTCTCTTTTAGAGAAACTTGAGTGTTAGATTTGAGAAAACAGAGCCATAGCTTAGTTCACCTTTTTTTGCAACAGAATTTTAACATGGTTGTATAAATGTGACCTGGTGACAGGTGACAGGACAAGGGGAAATGGCCTCAAGTTGCGCCAGAGGAGGTTTAGGTTGGATATCAGGAAAAACTTCTTTACAGAAGGGGTTGTTAAGCCCTGGAACAGGCTCCCCAGGGAGGTGGTTGAGTCACCATCCCTAAATGTGTTTAACATCCGTTTGGATGTGGTGCTCAGGGACATGATTTAGTAGTCAGTTGTTGAGTAATATGGTTAGGTTGCAGTTGGACTTGATGATCTTGAAGGTCTTTTCCAACCTGAGCAATTCTGATTCTATGATTCTATGATTCTATGATTCTATGATTCTATGATTCTATGATTCTATGTGTCAGAGACATACAATCAGCACACCATTCTATCTTGGTCATCAATTAAACAGCATCTGCAGCAAGACCATTATGTTTCCTATTTAACTCTCTTTGAACTTTTATACTCTAGCCTTTTAAATTCTCTTTTTTGAATTAATAGATATTTAAAAATTTCCAGGCCAAACTCCATGTCTTTTTCTCAAAACATAGTACAGTGTAAAAGTAGAAATTCAGAGACATCTTCAGCAACTCTCTTTGCCATGAATGTTTGAGTCATCCTCAGCTTACCACTCTATTTTTCCTTGTCAGAAAGATACATATATAAATATACAAATAAATAAATAAATATTTGTGTATATAAATAAATAAATAAATAAATAACAGTGCTTCCTGGAAAACAAAAAAGTATGTTCAATCAGTTTGAAACCACAAAGCAAGATTTTTTCAATTTTAAGCAATAACTGTATGTGAATTCTACTCAAATCTATTTTTTTAATGAATGTTTTAGATGAAGTTCAGCGCAGAAAAAATGAGAGAAAAAGATGCAGTATATTGCATAGTATAAAACAAGGTTACATGTCTCCTAAGTTGTAGATCAGGTTTTTGATGGAAATTTTGCCAGTTATGCATGTTTATTTTTAAGAGCCATATGATTAAAATACAGAGAATATACTTAAATGCAAGACAGATCTTTTTTCTTCTTCCACAGTCTATATATAAAATGTTAAGATTCTTGGATGATGGAAAATTTACAATAAATAGATTAAAAACATTTTCTATATGTATAATTTATAAATCAAGAGTGTCCTGGTTTCATCAGTATTCCGTATCACGACATCATGTGGTAGACTGTTGGGTGTTGAAGCACTGTGGACCTGTACTTCCTAAAGTCCTGTGACTCTGTCAGTCTCTGCTATTCCCACATGTGTTCCAACTCTCCAAGAGAAGGACACACTGAGAAAGTCCCAGGAGTCTTCAGTGTTGCCTGCAT
The DNA here is from genome assembly GCF_002078875.1 of Numida meleagris. NCBI lineage: Eukaryota > Metazoa > Chordata > Aves > Galliformes > Numididae > Numida > Numida meleagris. The sequence continues at coordinate 150,089,753 of NC_034409.1, forward strand.
GATTTCCGATTCTGGGTAAAAGAGGAATAATAGCAAAGAAAATGGAGGGAAGGCTCTTCTGTTTCTGGTAGCCCAATGAGGAACACAGTCAGAACACCTCTCTCTCCCATTTGTTTGACTTATTACTTATAACTCGTTTTCATATCATTGTCTTACACTCTTTCGCCATTTGTAGTAAACTTATCTCTCCTTATCTTAATTATTTTTTTTCCCTCTCCCCAAAAAGGGGAGGGTGAAAAGGACTGGGGAGACTATCTTCCCCTTCTTCCTCCCTATCGTGTGTGAAACTGCAAAAAAGAGTTTATGAAATGTTGCTTATCATGTTTTTGTAAATATATTCTCAAAGGTTTGGGATTTTAGTGGTGCCATAATACCATATATTTAAGAGAGCATATCAGTAGAAAGTCTACTGAAATACTTTCTATACTCCTTAAATAAAATATTATTCACTTATAAAACAAAACTTGTCCATTGTTTTCCTAGCCTGAAATACCAATATTATGGTTTTATAATTTAAACAAGAAGAACATCACCAAATGTAACTGTTATAAATAGAAACTATTTTAAAAGGGAAAATAAATTAGTCCAGACTACTTCACTAGAGTATGTTTACTAATATAGAACTCTGGAAGTGCGACAAACCTTATATCACCTAATTTAATGTGATGAACAGTAAAGGGGAAAATCAGAGCAAAAAAAATATCCAAAAAATAAAAAGGAATGTGTATGAGGGAAAACAACTGAATAAATCTGTGTTACTCTATTAAAAAAAATCTGTATAAATGCTACTCTTTCAGTTGGAGAAAAACACATATTATAACTTTCACCATAAATATTTTGCCACTAAATTTTCCTTCTGACTAACGTGACGGAATGTCCCTGAAGTTTGCACAGAGATGCATGTCTAATGGACTGTTATACACACTCAGCAGCAGATACAATGATTTCAAATACAAATTAATTAATATATTAAAGTAAACATGTATTTGCCAAATCATGCAGTATGATTGGCAGGTAACATACCTAAAACTCTGAATACTATAGTATTGAATCAGATCAAAGGAACCAGCTGTTTCTGCAAGATATGCAGTTAGGCTGTCAATATGAGCAACTGAATAAGCAGGGTATGTAAAGACCCAAGTATTGATGAAAGCAACAGGAATGTTGATTTGGAAGACACATCTTATTGAACAAAGCATATCTAAGCTAAATTAGCAAATCACAGAGGTACTCTTGGAAAATATCCACAAGACTAATAAAGAGTATAGAATGTAGCATCAAGCAACAAAGAAAGCAACACAATGTAGAATTATCTGAAATGTCTAGCATGTTTCAAGAAAACAATACATGCAGTAGTAGTCAAATTATAAGGTATCTTTCAGACCTTATCTTGCTGTTGTTTGAATGTATTTAATTTGTATACAGAAAATAATAGATTTTATAAAATTGATTACTTGGCTCTTGCTCATGCAAGACTTAACTGACTTTGATGTTCATAGTTCTGCAAGATCATATCTAGATTAAGCTAATAAATCATAAAGGTAAAATTACTGTTACATCAAGATTTTTAAATCCTCCATTTAAGATATACTGTATGCTTCATATTTTAGTCCCCACTATAAAGCATCAAAACTCAAACAACAATTTACTTTTTTTTTGTACAAAATAGATTTGAACACTCTATTCATCCATGTATCTTTGCTTCACAACTTTCAAGATAAAAAAAAATATACACACATAACACTTGAATAGAAGTAATATTAATTTACTACTTTGTGATTTTATGAGTTTTATTTTGTTGTTCTCAGTTAAGTACTCTGCTTGAATGAAGCCATACCTCAAGTACTCTGTTTAGTTTTGGGCCTCTCACTACAAGAAAGACCTTGAGGCCCTGGAACATGTCCAGAGAAGGGCAACGAAGCTGGTGAGGGGCCTGGAGCACAAGTCTTATGAGATGTGGTTGTGGGAACTGGGATTGTTCAGTCTCCAAGTTGCCCGCGCCTTATTGGCCTTACTGAGTCCAGATGAAATGAGTTACCTTGGCTACATGTGTATGCCTATTAATTGAACTCAAAAGGTATACTTTTCTTTAGTAATTGCTGTAAAAATTATTCTTTTCTTATTCTATGTGAATGTATACTAACACAAGAGTAATTTTAGTTAACATAAATTTAGAGAAAATTTTAATTTTCATTATTAATTTTCATTTTCAATTGCATTTGTACTCAACAATAATATCCATGGATATTCTAATATATCTGTCTGAAGCTGAGAGTCACCTTACGGAGAGGAATCATCTCTGAATTAATACCAGATCAAGGAAACTTCAAAGTGACCTTGCTCATAAACTTTGATACAGTAGGCCTCTCTAGGGAAATAATACTTTGCAGAGATGTCATAACAAGTATTCTTCCCATTTCCATTTCTGTCTACCAAAAATGCACGATCAAGAGGGACAGAGGAGAACAAGATACATAGCTAGTATGACCTGAATTTTTTTATGCTTCATCCATATTAGCAAGCAAGACAGAACTCCATATTAGTCATGAAAAACCCAAGAAAAAAATCCGAATGTTGCTGATCAAAATCAGAAGAAGAGGAACATCAAAGAATGGAATTTGAAGAAAAAGTGAGGTCTGTTTCTAGGTAGGTTTATTTTCAGTGCCATGATGACTGTAGGTGCAATTTTGTTACCTTCATAAATCTCAACAAACAAACAAACACTGAGGAAACAGCAACAAAATCCAAAAGCATGTTTCCCAAAAAATAAGAAAGAATCATCGTGACATAATATATTGTGATACGGACAATAGGGTTGAGTGAATCCTCAAAAGGATGTAGTGCAGTTGACACACTGCATGGAAGGGGTGCCATCCAGAGGGACCCTGACAGACCTGAAAGGTGAGCCCATGTAAATGTTATGAAGTTCAACAAGGCCAAGTGCAGGATTCTGCACCTGCGTCAGGATAATTCCAAACATGACTACAGGCTCAGCAGCAAGTGAATTGTGAACTTTACTGAGGATAAGGACTTGGGAGTAGTGGTAGAGAAAAAACTGAGTTGGCAGTGTGCACTTGCAGCCTAGAAAGCAAATTATATCCTGGGCTGTATCAAAAGAAGCATGGTCAGTAGTTTGAGAAAGTGTGAATGCATCATTCTGAATTAAGTGTGCTGGTAACCTGAATGAATATTATAGTAAACAATACAGTGTAGTTACAGACAGAGAAAAGGGAGTAACCATCTCAGAAGAAGTGCTAAAGATCAGATTCATCTAAATGTGGGCATGTTCAAGACATTTAGAAGATGTGAACGCATGCTGATTACAGAGAAAGAATAACTTCCCTCAACCTTCTTACTACAGTCTTGATAATATAGCCCAGATTTTCAAAGGTACAAACAGAAGCTATCTACCTACTTTTGCAAATGTCCATATATAAAGTATTACAACTGTGCCATCTAATAATTATGTCTATCAGTGAGATATTAAGGACACTTTTAAATATACATTTAATGAAGGTAGATTTTAAAAGTGTGCTAATGAATGTTGAAATTTACTAAAACTATTAACATTTAGTCACATTTCAGAACCTTTGTTATATGACAGATAATCTCCATTCTATCAAGACCTCAGTTGAGAGTAAAAGCTGAGGAAATCAAGGTAATTACATGCTTAATCTATCATAAAATCAAAAAAAGCAAAGGAAAGTATTAAAAATCTCCCAGACATGTTCATTGTTCAATTCACTTTTACTTGCAAACTCACATTTTTTTCTGTAATAAATAAGGTTTGTAACTAATAAAAAAGAATAACTGACAATGAATTAAATTTGGTCAGCCAATTCTTTTCATAATTTTTACAGGAGATTTAGAACAGGATGTATTTTCAGTGAAAACTTCCCTTACAGCATAGCTTCGATTGCTTAACTTGGCAGAAAATGCACAAAATCAGCAAAAGTAAAAAGACCATAGCTGCATTTGGGAATGTAAAAAATGCTGCCTAACCAGCATTATTGCTCTGGCTGCCTGCAGCCTAGTTTAATTAGGCTACAATTCATATGTAAGAAAGTAGTTCTGTAATTACTGTCAAATGACCAAATCTAAGCCTAAAACCTGAGGAGTATTATGTATTCCTAGTAATGAACCATACTGAAATTGACTGGGATTTGTTAGTTGTGATAAATATTTGGCAAAATAAAACTCCAAAATATATAAGAATAAATAAAAATAATCAAATATGAGGTAATTTAAAGAAGACATATGAGTTTACTGAAGGTAAACACAAATATTTTATTAGAGGCATATATCAATTAATATAATCATATTTGTATGGATGGGAAAGCATTGTTACCAATTTCAGTTAAAAACATGCATTTTGAACATTAATTTATGAAATTTAATATTAAGGATTGGGGAATAAGGGAAATAAAATTGTGATAAGTTGGCTTCTTTATCATTTTTCTTTTTTTTCTCTTTTTTCCTGTTTTCTATTCTTTAAGAACTTGAAGGATGCATTTATTGGATATCTCCTTTAGTGAATCTCTGACTGTTTTTAAGCCACTCAAATTTACTCACATATTTATTTTGTTGGCTCTAATCTTTAAAGAAAAGAGGCTTTATTAAATAGATATATACCTAAGGGCAAAGAGGAATTGCTAATTCTTTTAAATCTGAATATTATTGAAATTAAACCTGTTGATTAAAAATACACTTATTAAATAAACACTGAAAGACATAATTTATTTTTGGATGCCTTTTTAAAGACACGAATGTCACAGTGTACTCATTTGAAATATTTACCTGATACTTCTGATCACCAGAAATTTAAGTGCTTGAGAAAATGATTAAATTGAGGAATTAATCCAGAATAATTAGTAAACCATTTTCATATTTCAGAAGGAACACCTCAAATAAGAAGTATTTCTCAAGAGTCATACTTTAAAATAAGATATATATTATCATTTACATAATGAAAATAAGCCAGAGAGATTACTAGTATATTTTTAATTGGACTATGTGGAACAATACACAATATTGAAACAGTTAAGTATGCCAGAATACTAATAGCTGGCAATGATTTACATTAATCCTTCAGGACTACAAGAGTGTAATATTCTCAGAAAAGTGTCTCAACTCATATCCTGAAATTACTTTATCTAACAAGGATAATTATCAATTTTCCTCTTCGCTTTCCATAAAAATTAATCAGTGCTAGCTTACTGTAATGTAAAACAAAGAATTAAGTGTCAAATCTCAAAGTTTCTTAAATATGAAATAATTTGGTTTAGTTTTCTGTTTTTCTTCATGTTTGCATTATTTTCCAATGAAATGTGAATCAGCTAAGTCCTTTGAAATATGCATATAATTATAAAGAAAATATGATATTTCATAAGTAATTTTCTGTTGATGGTGATTTAAAGGAAATAAATCATGACTTGAAGTGCTTATCCTGAAGAAGTGGATTTAAGTGAAGCCCTGAGGATACCTAGGTTTCTCTAAATCATGCTAATCTATGCTATTCTTCACTCAGCATGATTTTGATTGTGTTCCTACTCCCAGACCTCCGACATGCAAACAATAAGATACACAATTATCTAACTTATAATCTATGCTATTTGTAATCATATGAAGAGAGAATTTGTCAGAATTTTCAACAGCATAATATGGCAGAACATGAAATTTAACATATTTCCTTCTAGTTCAAAAATCATTTATATTTTATTTTGTAAGATTTAAGGTGTAAATTAGCAATGACTAATATCGTATAGACTGGAGAAGAGAAGGCTCTGAGGAGACCTTATAGTGGCCTTCCAGCACCTGAATGGGGCCTACAGTAAAGATGACGAGGGACTTTTTGTACGGTCAGGTAGCAACAGGACAAGGGGAAATGGTTTTAAACTAAAAGAGGGTTGATTTGGACTAGATATCAGGAAGAAAATATTTACTGTGAGGGTGATGAGACATGGGAATAGGTTGTCCAGTGAGGTTGTGAATGCCTCCTCCCTTGCAGTATTCAAAGCCAGACTGGATGGGACTTTGAGCAACCTGGTCTAGAAGGAGGTTTCCCTGCCTATAGCAGGGGCATTGGAACTAGATGATCCTAAATGTCCGTTCCAACCCAAACCAGTCTTTGAATCTATGATTCTATGATATAAATATATATTAGTACTAAATCTGGCTTATATATATTCTCTAAGCCTTGAAAGACAAAAGAAATTCACTTATCTTTTAACTGATGACATATATATTTAGCTTCTGGTACTAATACAAACTCTGGACACAACTGCTGTCTTTGTTCGGGAACTCTGAGAAGTTGTGTTTCTGTTTGTTTATTTGTTTCCAATTAACATATGCTGTACAATTCTATACATTCACTACCTTCTCTTCAATTTAACACTTCCCAAATAAAATGAATTAATATGTATAAAAATACATATCAGATTTTGCAATATGATTTCCAGCATAAGTGGAGGAAAGGAAAACTGATTTTCTAAGGCTTAACTCTTCAATACAGTAATCATAATATTTCCTGACAAAATAAAAATTATTTATCAAATTCTTATCTAAACAGGCAGGCAAATTCCAATGTAAGCACTCATTTTGTACATCATTTTAATTAATTATTAATATGTTCACACTCCTTTTGCTACTAAAGATTAAATAGTATCTTAATTGTAGTCCACTTTAATACTTAGAATATGTTTAACTACTTCTCAGACTATGTTAAAATCATCTACCTTTGAAAGATGAAGTTAATTGAAAGATGGAGTGAAACAGAAAAGTTTGCTCTATGTAAAATGCACATTATTTTTAAGAGTGGCATGTCTTTACACAATCGCAATCACTGTGCTTTCCTACGAATAAAACACAACTTTACAGTCTAAATAAAATTAGTATTATATGAGAAAACATTATCATATTTGGCCATTAAGATTAAGCATTCTACTTAATTACTCTTCAGTCTGACAATAATTGTTCAGAAATTGTTTTGGCAAGCAATTATTTTACTTTTCAGCTACATTTCTCACCAAAGAAATTACCAGGACCTTTGCAGTGATTGTTTCTTCATAGTTATTGATAAATAATTGGCAAATACCTTGAGGTTTCTATTCTACATAGAACAAATTTTAATATAGTTATTCCAAAAAGTATGAAGCCTTTTCAATAAATTAGGCACTGCTACTTTAAAATGTGTCAACAATCTTCTCAGAGTGGGTGTCCATCAAGAAAAATCTGCCTTGAAAGTTCAGAAGAAAAAAGAATCACTGTAGCTAATTGAAGTCACTTAACTACTAGTCTATGGCTATTCTGCAAAAAGTAAAGGCAAAACCAAAAACAGACAAACCAGCAAATGAACAAAATCCTTGGCTTTTATGTAATCTTCTTTTATAATTTTTTATCTTCTGTATTACTTCAGAATACCTGTTACAGTGTTTGAAGTGTTGCTTTCAAGCATATTAATAATTTTGATGTACATTTGAAAAGAACATGGTTGCACTGAAGAGATTTAAGAAATAAAACATATGCAAATAAAATATCTCATAAATCTTTCCAGAAGTAATACCTCTTATTTATTTCCAGTGAAACTACAACAGATACAAAGAGCATAATAGCACTATTTGATAGAGCAAATTCTCAGCTACAAAGCACTATTTTTCAAAATAGTCACCACCATTAGTTATGCAATGTCACCAGCAGTGAACAAGAGCCTGCATGCCACACTCATAAAATTCTACATGACCATGCAGAGCGTGGCTTGTCTTTCACATTGCTGTTGCCACTGCTGAAACATAACTTCCATCACCTCACTGTTCTTACATCCACTGTTTTGTCTCCATAAATGTTCAGCGAGTGCCAATGAATGTCAATGAGTGTGATTTTTTTCTCATGGAGGAATTCAGAGACATGTCTTTGCTTCATACTTCCATGTCAGATGCCATTTCATCAGTTAGCCCCTATGGTGCAGTTGATTTCACTTTTCTTTCTTCAACCTTAGAAGTTAATTCAGAATTTAATTCAGAGAAATATTGAAGACTTTTTTTTCAATAGCAGATGACCAGATGAAGAGCAGATTAACAATACTGATTTACTTTAAAAAAATCAAAAAACCCGAAACAAGATGTCTGTTGAAATATATCATCACTGTCTTTTCGATTACCATACAAACTTTCCAAAAGAGTCATAGTCTATATCCATATATAAAAAGCGAATGTGAATCTGTCACCATTGATAGGGATGCTTAAGAGTAGGAAACAGCACTATACCCATCTAACCCTATCCAATAAACACTATCTTTACTACACCATCATTTTTTTTATTTTTTTTATGTAATCATTCATCACTTTTTAAACAGCATAATGAAGTAATATATATTTCTGAAGGATATATATGTATTTATAATTTTCTATAGTATACAGAAGACTGCTGATGATTGTGGAATTCAAATACAGTGCAATAAAGAGAATCTAACAATTAACACAACAGACTTTGCAGAAATCACATAGGCTGGAGCAGATAGTGTGTTGTTGCTTTGATTATATGCTGACAGTAGGACACTGAGATAAGAAATATTGAATTAATTTTGAGTATAATTTCAGCACAGCTATGAATAAATTACTTTTTCAAAGATTAAATTGACATTGGTAGCGATAATTTTGACATACATAACTTGTGTAAGTAATAATAATAAACAGCTTGAAAATGTCCATAAAGCACTGTTTTAAACATGTCATAATAACAACATTTAACTAATTAATGACTAGGTAACTTAGAAAAATACTGTGTCTGACACAAATTTTCACTAAATAGACAGAGGAACAGAGTTCTGTTCTTTACCATACTAAAAATAATTTTTTTCTTACACAGTTAATGATATTATTGTCTCTCAGTTGCTGTTTGCAATAGGAGCTGTGCCTTCCCCTGTACTGGAAGGTCACACTAAAAGAGATTTTGAAAAAAATAGGACAACAGCAAAAAAAAACAATAAATTATTTTCTTCCGTAACCCCTGATGGGAAGGGATGAAAAACAGTAGACTTATGTTCTTAAAGTTAGCAGAAACCACATGATCATTCAGTTCAAGTATTTTTTTCTGTAAAGAAAATCAAATAAATTATTTTCTCCCCAGAAGATAATTTACAGGATATACTGTTCTATGCTTCAAAAATGTAAGGAATTATTTCAGTCTTCATATCATGATGATCTCATAATCTCATCTGGAAAGCTCTTCTGTCATTAAGCCCCTCACAGTGACAGCTAGGAAAAGGCATCTCATTTCTAATTTAAATTCTATATTCCAGACACAGCTATTGAAACTTCTTATGACATTTTCAGAGTTCTGAAGAACAATTTTAAGAGAAATTTTACTGAATCTCTTCTAAAGTAATGACGCTACCCCTTCAGCAATGTTCTGAATCTCAGTCAATGTGGCTTCATGCTACACTGCAACTAGATTTTATGATTCTTTGGATTCTCTGTGATGTTTTGACTTCTTGAAGTGTGGAAATGACATCTTGAAATATCATTCCAATTTTTAATAAAATTTTGAATGACAGTGGATCTGGAATCCAGATGTTTTTTGTAGTGAAATTCACAATGAAGTTTCTATGGAAAAGTTTAACAAATATATATTTTTAAATATAAATTTATTGTAATCTCCCTAAAATCTTGTCCAAGACAGAAAAAAAATGTAAAGATAACTTAATTCCATGCCCTTAAAAGTATCAGAAGTGTGTTGGAAGTTCCTGAGACTTCATAAATTCTTTCCAAGATTTGTTAAATTTTTAACATTAATGACAATTCCAGAGCTAGATCAGTTAGGGAACTCGGAAGAATATAATTCATGTGCATTAATTTAAAAATGTTCAATTTTAGCTTATGCTATTATCATTAGCTACATTTGTGCATATACTGGAAGATATATATAGATATATATATTCCTTAAAGTGACAAGGAAAATACATGCTATCTTTTTTTGCTTTTACTGTTAGGGAGAATAGAATAAATGCCAGACTTGTAAAGCTTATTTTAAAGAGCAATTCTGCAAACAAATAGTGCTAAATGAGGTAAGATTCTTATTTTTCTCTAGGGCAGTCTGATATTAACCTGCTAAACGAATACTTAAGAAATCTCCTTTTAGAATAGCATAGCACAGCACAGCATAGCATAGCATAGTACGTCACAGCATAGCATAGCATAATAGACCAGATATTCAAAGTCCAGCTGCCTTACCTCTGATGATGAGATGTAAACCAAAACAGCATTTAAATATATCTATCACTCAGCTAGAATAGAGTTCAATAGAATGGGCCTCAAATTTTTGAGAAATTCATATATGGTAATGTCATTATCCTGTCTACATTTATCGGTATTCTGATCGTGTTGCAGTACTTCTTTTTATTTTACTTTTAATCTAGGTAATAGTGTTCACTTTAAGTCCATTTATATTGTTTGTCATATCATTATTCACTAAATGCTTTTAACTTTACTACTACGTAATGGTGTTATTCAGGAGCATAAATGAAGCAAGTTCCTTACTGTAGGTTGTACAAAAAAGCATTTGTGCGGGTTTTGAATATCTGCAGAGGAGGAGATTCCACAGCCTCTCTTGGACATCTTGTTCCAGTGCTCTATCATCCACAAACTAAAGATGTTCATATGTTCATGTCTGCGTGTATCTTAGTTTCAGCTGGTATGCTTTGGTTTGAGGATAAAAACAATGCTGATAACATAACCAATGTTTCTAGTTGTTGCTGAGCAGTGCTGTACAGAGTCAAGGACGTTTTAGTGTCTCAGCTTCTTGTACTGTCTTGACAGGGAGGGGGATGAGGGGTGCACAAGGAGTTGGAAGGGTACAGAACCAGGACAGTTGATCTAAACTGGACAAAGGGATATTCCATACTGTTTGACAACGTGAAAAGAATAGCTTGAAAACAGGAAGTTGGTCAGATGGCCTGCTGCTGCTTTATGATTCACTGGGCATCAGTAGGTACATAGTGAGCAATTGCTTGTGCATCACTTGTTTTACATATATATATACACATATATATTATTATCATAATTATTATCATTCTTCTCTCTTCTCTCTCTCTGTCTTTGCAAACAGTTTTTATCTCAACCCACCATTTCTACTTAGTACTTCTCCTGATTCTCTCTCCCATCCTACTGGGATGTCATCACACAGCATATGGCTCTGTGATGTTTAGCTACTTGCCATGTTAAACAACAACAGTTTGAAACTTCCTAAGTTCCAGTTTTTGCTCATTGTCCCTCGTCCTGCTGCTACACACCACCTACAGTTGTAATCAAATTTAATCTCTAGAATGAGCAGAAATGCCTTCTACTAGTTATCTACTGAGATGTACCAATTAAATCTTTTGCTAAATATGGCCTTTATTACTGTAATATGTCAAATAAAATGGAGCATACCTTGTCAATGGCAAGGGATTTGAGTGGTTCCCTATACATTATTTATCAGAAGTTTTTAAAAAAATGTTCTGCAAATTGGGATTCTTAACAAAAAGATGTCTGTGAAGCATCCCCCCAAGACAACATAAATAAGTCTTAAGAGAAAATTTATTTTTCTTAATCAGCTTATCCTTCTTAAAGGAAAAATAAAATGATTTTAAAGGAAAAAGTTATAATATTATATTCTCCACTAAAAAAAAAAAAAAAGAGGGAGAAAAAGGATGAAAAAAAACCTAATTAATAACTGGCTTTTGTTTAAAATCAAAATTAGAGCAAAACACAGGGGAGGCCATTTAGATGATGTGTTTTCAATTATTTTTCTGTGTGTGGTAGAAACAGTTTTTTATATATGTCTTTAATAATGCTGTGTTTGCAGTTCAATAAACATGCAACTTAAGCAAAATAACTGTGTCAGCAGTTGATGGCAGATCAATATTTTCACAGTACTGCTGAGTACATAATTAAGTTCTCTATTTTGGAGAGAAAGAATGCTGATGATTGAAGAAAAACTGAATTTATATAGGAAAAGGTTTTATCTTTCTAAAACTAAAATCTGTGTTTGAGTCACGTAAAAATTTTTTTGCCCCCTTTAATAGCTAAAGAAGAATACACATAAGAGATTTGCAGCATGCAGAATATCTGTTTTGCTTTTTTTCAGAACTTTCTCTTAACTGTAGGTATGAGTTAAAAGCTGAAATCTATCAACTTTATCCTAACATTCAGGCTATTAAAAAACATACATCCCCTCCTATTTATTTTATTTTTAACATTAATTGTCAGTCTTCTCAGCAGATGGCACAAAGTGTGAAATATATTTTTAATTAATATAGAGCTTTTGCGAACAGCAACCAAAAATCCATTTTCATAAAAAAACAGAATGAATGCTCAAAATATTTCTGTGACTATTTAAAAAAAAAAACTGTGCTAAATACTAGATTTACATTAAATAAAATTTGTTTCTAGAACAGGTAATGCTTTTCTTTTTATATTTTTCAATATATCTACAACATCTATTGAATATTTAACCAACTGATATGAATGGCTATCTGATGCAGACTTGGAAAAAAGTAATGAGGTTTTTCCTGAACAGATTTATGAAGTTGTATAAATAATGTTAATAATGCAACCATCATTCAAGTTTGATATGGAATGGAATTCTGGAAGTCCTAGAAACATCTTTCGTTGTTGTTGTTGTTGATGGTGACTATTTGAAATGTAGAATTGACACAAAAATTGGCCTGGGAATCCCTACAATAAACTAAATATGTTCCTGAGGAGCAATTCTTGACACTGCAGAGAGGACTTAGTATGTTGGCAGAGAGGAGTACCTTCAAAGCAAACTTTTTGTTTCAGATACAATGAATCCTCTATATGATAATGTTGTCTTAGATGTATAACATTAAATCTATTTTTAGAGAGTAGTCACTGTTTTTCTTCTTCCTTGATATAAGTGACATATTATGGGAGCGAATTTGCCTCACTGTACTATAGACAATTAAATTTGGTGGACATCCTGTCTCTATACAAGGTAATGGGTGGCAAGAAAGAAATGCATAATTGCTTGAAAACACAGATAGAAAAATATTTTCCATGTGTCAAAATCTGGTACTAGATAAGTACGCGTGAATATATGCTGTAAAAATTGTCTTGAGGTATTTCATACTCTGACAATCCCTAGGATTCAAATCAGATCTTACCCAATGAAACCCTGAGATTTTAAATGTTACTACAGAAGTGAAAACTACAGTGTGTGATCAATAGCTAAGAATTACTATCCCATATAAGAGGGAGGCTCTGTAACATAATGCCTCTCATTTTATGATATCGGTCCCTGACATCAGAGATAGATGTTGGTGGTATGGTAGTAAAGATTGAACTTTCCAGCCAACATTCTGTTATATTTTGTGACAGATGACAGCAGAGGGGCAGTCTGACAAAATAGCATCTGATACAAAAGTGCATATGAAGCAAAAGTGTGGAACTGGAATCATGAATTCACCCATGCAGGAAAACTTCATCCACTGACATTCAGTGGTGCTTGCCGAACTTTTATGGAAATCAAACACCAGATGTTGGCACAACAAGGTTGAGGGTGATCACTTTCAGCAGGGGTAACAGCAAAGTGAAAGACAAGCCATGTTCCAGGTAGCCATGCTCAACGGTCACAACACAAAATGAAGAACGTCTTGATCAGCTCATCTGCACAAATCAGTGGTTTACAACCAGGGAACTTTATACAGAGACTTCAGTGCATTGGAAATGATGGTGGTAACACTGTAAAGTTGCAAGTTTGTGCCAGGTGGGTCCCATGAATGCTCACACAGGAACAGAAAGAACACCATTTGCAAGTTTGTCAGGACCTATTGAACCAATAAGAGGTTGAAGGTGACAGCTTCCTGGATAGCATCATTACTGCTGATGAGTTGTGGTGTCACCCCTGACATAAAAAATTCAAGACACAGCCCTCAGTAAAGTGTAAAGTGAAGTGCACTGTCTTTTGAGATAGGAAAAGGGCGATCCTTCTGGATTTCCTGGGACCCCAACAAACCATCAACTCTGACTGCTTCATTATGATGCTAAGATGAAGGCTTGAACTACCAGAATCAGGCCAGAAATGACTGCCTTTCTTTTGCAACAGGATCATACCAGGCCCCACATCAGTTTGAAGACCATGGATCACTTTGACAGTCTTGGCTTCACTGTTCTACCATATGCACTATATAGTCCAGATCTGGCACCTTCTGACTTCCGTCTATTTGGGGCAATGAAAGTTCAACTGCATGGGCAAAACTTTCCTAGCAACAATGCTGTCATTTCAGCTGTGAAACAGTGAATAACCTCTGCTGGTGCAGGTTTTTACTGGTGCAGCATGCAGGCTCTTGTTCACTGCTGGCAAAAATACACAGCTAATAGTGGTGACTGTTGAAAAAATAGTATTTTGTAGCTGATAATTTGCTCTATCAAATAATGTTATTGTGCTCTTTGTATCTGTTTTAGTTTCCACAGAAATATATAGGAGTCCTTACTTTCAGAGCAGCCTATATCAGTCTGTCAACTGGTTAAGAGAACTGAATTTATACCAGCAATGAATTTGTTGTGGTTTAACCCTGATTGGCAGCTAAGTACCACAAAACAGCTCTCTCCCTGCACCCCAGTCTGGATGGGGGAGAAAATAGGAAAGGCAAATGTGAGAAAACTCAAGAGTTGTAATGAAGATATAGTAATAGATAAAGCAAAATTTGTCCATACAAGCAAAGGAAAATAAGGAAGTGATTCATTGCTTCCCACTGGAGAAAAGCAGGGTGCCATCATGTGTAATGGTTACCTGGGGAGACAAATGCCATTACATCAAACATCCCCACTTCCTCTCTCTCTCCCTGAGCTTTTATTGTTGAGTATTACACTACATAGTATGGAATATTCCCTTGTTCAGTTTAGGTTAGCTCTTTTGGCTGTGCACAGCACTAGCTTCTTCACGTAGAGGCAACCCATGCCATCTCCACCCCTGCCAATACCTTGCAACCTATACACAATACATTAACATCCTTTGTAAAAAGAGGAACTTACTGAACTTAATGAACTATTATCCTAATTTTGTGCCATAATTTTTTTTTTAACTCTGTCAGGTGAGGTCAAACTTTTAGACTTTCCATATATAAGGTTATATTTTTTTTTTTTATAATTTCAGATATGTAATCTAAACATTTATTCTTTCATGACACTGAGTACTTGTGGGATTAACACATGCAATTTCCTCATTCAAGGGGCTGAGGATCCTTGGGTTGGACGGTTTGGAGAAAAGGAGGCCAAGAGGCAAAATCGTAGTTCTCCACAACTTCCTGTGGAGGGGTAGTGAATAGGGAAGTGTAGATCTCTTCTCCCTGGTAATCAATGATGGCACATTTGGGAATGGCTAGGGGAGATTCAGAATGGGTATTGGAACAATATCTTTGTTGTGAGGATGTTCAAACACTGGAACAAGCTTCCTAGTGAGGTGGATGATGCCTAATACCTGCCATTATTCATGAGGCATTTGGATAATAACTTCATTCATATGCTTTAACTTTTGTTGGCCCTGAAGAGGTCAGGCAGCTGGTCTAGATGATCTTTGTAGTCCCTTCAAACTGAACTATTCTACTCTACTCTACTCTACTCTACTCTACTCTACTCTACTCTACTCTATTCTATTCTATTCCATTCCATTCCATTCCATTCCATTCCATTCACTACTGTTTTATGCAGATGATTGTCAATTGCCAAAAATTGACTTTTTGGCTACCTTGATGATCAGTGTTCACTTCGATTATAAAAAAAATTAGTCACTGTCCCCTATTTTTCTTGCACTTAGACTGCACCTATTAATTACATTTGTTTAAATAATTATTATGACAGATTACTTAAATGCCTTTTTTGTCTATGACTGTCCATGTGAATTGTGCAAATGACTTTAATTTACTTTAAATCCCATTACTTTTCTTCTTAACAAAAACAGGCACATCACAGCAATGTGCCTGCCCTGAATTCAATTCAAGTACTCATTTTAATGCTTACAATCTTCCATATAGCTAAAGCAACTCTCTGAGGAATAGTTTGCCTCCTCTCACTACAGATCTCATGACATTAGTATTCCTCTAGGACTCTGCAGGAGATATATGATTTTATATCCTCTTATGTTAGTAGGTTCTGTTAAACTATGTAAATTATATTCAGAATATTTTTTCAAAATGTCTTTTTTATACCCATATCTGACCTTCAAACACTAAGCTTACTTTTGTTCAAGGTATATCTTTATGAGCTTGGCAGACAGAGAAGGAAACTTTTGTCTGTTAAAAGACTTTATTACTGTTGTCTCCCTCACCAAAAGATTTGATATCTCCATTGAAATAACTTAGTTGCAGGAATTTCCTGTCAGGAGAACTCATGTAAGTTTTAGATATTTCTTTTCGGTATTTTTGCTTTCTTCAGTGACCACCTCTCTACAGTGAAGTCAGAATCACTTTTGCAGCAGCCATATTTGCTTGTCAAAGGAGGTTATAATGAAATTAGGCAAAAGTATGCAATGTAGTTTGGGAATTAAAACAATATAAATAAGAGAGTGAGAAAGCAGAGGAGGTGAATCAAGACTAAAGAATATTCATTTTTTAACTTGTCAAAATTGAATGCAAGTCTTATAATTTGACAGTTTGCTGTCTTCCTCATAAAATAATTTTGGGTGCTACTGTAATTGGGTCAAACTATTGCAGGAAAATCTGTATAGTCAGTGAATTTTCAGAACATTATCTCAGGAATTTGATACTAATATTTTATGTAAGTTCTCACAAAATTCAGAATATCCTTTCTTCTTGATCTACAGATTCTTTTATAGAGTGTTCAATGGAAATAGATAAAAATAGTTTCAATATCATAAAGCTATCGTAGATCATAAGAATACAGAGTAGACATTTTTAAAAAAAGAAATTGTGTTCTATGAATTACAACTCTCAAATGAAATCAGAAATCAGTTTAATTTGTAAATATTGACTATGTCCATGCTAGATATCCCCATAATTTATAGTTTTTGACTGAAAATTTTATATTTCCTCTGTGATACAAACTTGTTATGCGCTATAAAATAATCCATTGCTAAACACAGAAGAGCAGAAATGACAAGACAAATTTTCAACATGTACTACTCTTTTGGGGTGAGAAATATTAGCTTGAGAATTATCATTCTAAATCTGAGTGAATTACTGAAATGCATACGGCACATCCAGTATATTTTAGTTTGTTATCTTATATTTAAAAAAAAAAATCTATGCAAAGATTTCCTATTGGGTAAACTTAAAAATATTATATTGAGCTAGCTATATAGAAAGAAAGTTCAGCTGATTCCCTGAGCAATCTGAGGAGCTGACTTAACCTCATGGTGATGTGTATGTGTGTGTGTGTATTTCTTTACATACATTAGCAACTTTCCCTTGACTTTTTAAAAAGAACTGTTTTCAAAAAGCTTTCTATGTTCTTTTTCACTTTTAGTAATCCAGGTGCATAAAATGACTATGTTGAATTGCAGAATCTCATACCTTAAAGGCCAAACAGACAAAAATGTAAAAACATTTCTTTGTTCCTGAGACAAAATTTTGCTTACTTATGTGAAAAAGAAAAATAAATCAGGCAAGAAAATGCAAGTTCTGTGGGAGCATTGCCTGCCACACATTCCCTCCATGCATTTTCTCTGTGAGCAAAGATGTCACAATAGAAGCTAATAGTTGTAAGTATAAAGAAACACTTTCAGTAATATTGAATGAGATCTTTTTAACTGAAGTTTTCATTTTCTGCATAAATCAGCTTCTAAGAATTAATTCTTGCTTCAAATACATCAAAGTGTTCAGTATACGACTAAGGCTGTCCAAGACAAGGAGTCCATTACAAGGACTTCTAAAGCGGTTCAGTGTTTTAAGTTCTCTGAAAAGTCTGCACATAGTCTTATGTTAAATGATACAAATGTTTTAAGACATTTAACTGTCCCACTTTGCACCTTTATTCCTCAGGCAAATTTCTCATTGTCTGAAATAAAATTATCTCCTACAACTATTATTTTTTGATTAAAAGAACAGCACTCTTGCAGTCTTTCTCGCAAGCGAGTAATATTTTTAAAAGTTTTGTTGAATACACTTACTTACTTTATTTCCCTGTGTAAGATGGAAGTGGATTTAGCACTTCAGAAATGGATACAACAGGGATAAATTAGTAAGTTAAAGACTATCCCAATTATGTCTAATATGTTTGTTTGTGGATTTGCCTTTTTGCATATTAAAAAATCAGACTAATTCTCCCTTGAATATTTGTCATCACAACTCACATTCACCTGTTATCTCTTACAGTGTCTTAGCCTATAAGGTTTTTTGTTCCTTCCTATCTGAAACATAACTCAGTTTCATTCACTACACATTTTTGTAGTAGTCCAAGAGGTAATATATCCTCTTGGTTATTTACACAAGATGATAGGAACAGTTATTTAGCCCACTTTATGCAGAACCAGGCAGAAGGCTAGAAATGAGAGGCAAGAAAAAGGGTTCTAATGCTCTCTCCATGACAAGTTTTTTTAGCAGTACAAACAAAACTGTAAATTCTAACCTATAAAGTCACTGAAAAGTAAATGGATCACATGAAATAAGCATGGGAAAGAAATGATGACAGCAAGCGTTACTCCTGAATGTGAATGAGAAGGTGATGGGCTCAAAAGGCAGGGAAGGAATCATGAGTCAAAACCAAATCCACATTGCATTATATGGGAGAGAGCACTGGTATGGCCAGCGCTAACAAAAAAAGGAAAGAGTGCTACAAAATTTCAGAGTAACTCTACTGTATTGGAAACCATGTGGAAGACATTGGATTTGAGGAATAAGACTTACGAGCAAGGCCTGATAGCTATTTTTGACTCTATGCTAATACTTAAGGTAACCATATGTTAGCATAAGTGAGTCTTTCAGGAAGTGAGGCAGAACAAAATGTATACTGCATTCCCTTAGAATGCCATTAGAATAATAGAATTTAAAAGTCAATTTGATTCATACCTACAACTGAAGTGTTTAAACTGGAACATATTCTTTGCTTACCACAGGCTTGCAGCAGAGAGAATACAGTTCTTCTAGTTACTAAGAATTCATCTTATTTAAAGGCAGAAAAAGGTCAAAGAGCTCTTTGAGTTGTTTATAAGTGTAACAACAAAGGCTGTGAAATACCTGAGAGTGATGGTCTTGCATAAATTCAGAAAACTGTACAACACACTTTTTTCCCTGAAATAAGTATATAGAGTATATTATAGTATACACAGACTTAAAAGAGAAAATTAATTCATTAGATTACATTGAATTACTTTTTATGTTTGTTTTAATCTTTGAAAAGAAAAAAAAAGCTAATTTAAAGGAATTTCCTGGACAACATGCTAAAAATATGTAATAAATCATTTTACAACTTCTGGTATCCTTCAGGACTCCATCTTGGGACCAGTGCTCTTTAACACCTTTATGAATGACCTAGATAGGGGGGATTGAGTGTGTCCTCAGCAAATTTGCTGATGATGCTAAACTGAGTGGTGCAGTTGATAAGACAGAAAGAAAGGATACCATCCAAATAGACTTTGACAAATTTGAAAAGTGAGTTCACATGAATCTAATAAGATTCAACAAGGCCAGATTCGAGGTGCTGCACCTTGAAATCCCAGACATGAGCACTGGGAGAACTCATTGAGAGCAGCTCTGCAGAGAAGAATTTGGGGGTTCTGGTGGACAAAAAGCTTGACATGAGACAATGCTTTGTGCCCGCAGTCTAGAAGACCAACTTCATTCTGGGTTGCATCACAACCCAGTATCTCTGCTGGACAGAGAATCTCTGCTGTCCCAGGTGGACAGCAGAGAGAGGTAGGTTATTGTCTCTCCCTGCTCTGCCCTTGTAAGACCCCATATGGAGTACTGAATTCAGGACTTAGGCCTCTATCACAAAAAATATGTGGAGCTGTTGGAGAGGGTCCAGAGGAGGGCCATGAAGATGATCAGAGGGCTGGAGCACCTCTCCAGTGAAGAAAGATTGAAGGAGAAGGTCTTGCTCAGCCTGGGGAAGGCTACAGGGAGACCTCACTGCTGCCTTCCAGCACTTGAAGTGAGCTTACAAAAAAGATGGAAACCAATGTTTTATTCAGTCTGATAGTGATAGGACAAGGGAGAACAGCTTTAACAAAAAGAGTTGAGATTTTGTTTATATGTTAGGAGGGAATTTTTTTATTCAGAGGGTGGTGAAGCACTGGAACAATTTGCACAGAAAAGCTGTGGATGCCTCATCCCTGGAAGTTCTCAAAGGCAGGTTGGAGGAGGACTTGGGCAGCCTGATCTAGTGGATGGCAACCCTGCCCATGGCAAGGGAGTTTTAACTAGATGATCTTTAAGATCCCTTTCAACCCAAGCCATTCTATGTTTCTATAAAATAGCTGTATGGGTTCTGGTTTGTTCCTTGAATTTTGAAATGAGCACAGCGAGCAGAGTTTTCTACACTTTCATAATTCAAACATGGAAAAAAAGATAAATTAAATTTCTTCTATAAAAGATTTTTTATCCTGCAGGATATATTTCAGTGTATCACACTGATATCCTGAAGAAATGACCATTTTTTCCTTGACAGTAAGGAAATACTTAATGCGTTAATGCATTCATTGTTGCCCTAGGTCTAGTAGATTTTTCCTCTAATATACTATAAAATGTTTCTTTAATCTTTTTTAGCTACGAGGAAATTTTCCTTTAGGAAAATCTTTTCCTGATGAATAGATAGAATTTCATACTAGCTGTCAGCACCACTAGGAAATGCTGAGTTCATATATTAAATTGTTTTTTAAACTGCAAGTACATGACAAATTTTTTTAATATAGCTATTAAACTGAACATGAAGGTTAGTAATGTAAAATTCAAATATTGCTAACTGTTTTCTAGATCATAGAGCTATCATTACAGTTTGAACAGAAGAATTGAAGTCAATATTAGAAAAAAGAAAGGTCTTATTTATCTTCTCTCTGTATCCTCTCTGCCATATTTTTTGAGGCTCATGTTCTAAAGGCTATGAAGTGAATGATGGAACTTCCATCAATATTAGAAGGATTCATATATATATATATATCTACACATCAAATATCAGCAAGTTTGTTGTTGTTTTGTGTGGTTTTTCTTTGTTTTGCCAAGACTGTTTATAATTGTGTTTATTACAATAGAAAAGCTATGACATATTGTGTCAACAAAAAATCATATAGAGATATGATTTGTTATGATCTCAGATCAGATGCTTTTATGACTTCCATGTCCCAGATTACAAGAATAAGTCTTAGGCTATAGCAAAAGTTGAAGGGTCCTAACTGAAGATAAAATTCAAAAAACCAAATCAGTTTTCCTTTGAAATGTTTGCACCAGAAGAGAGTTTTCTCACTTCCTCAGCATCTTCTGGTACATTATTTCCATATGTTTGTTGAATAACGTTTGTCCTTCCTTTGATATTAAACAAGAAATATAATTGTGCACATAATACTACTTATCCAGTATTTGTACAATGGTACACATTAAATCCGCTCATTATAATCTTTAGATTACAATACATAGCATTATTCTAGGCGTTAATGGAGGTTTCCTATGGCTTACATGGAATTCTTCATTTAGTAGTTTTATAAGTCATTACTAAGAACTTTATTTTCTTATTATTTTCAAACAAAAAAGTACATCTGAAAGAATATAAAAAATGAGACATCATTCTCAATTATATATGCTACGTACATAGCTTTACTTTTACTTATCAGTGCTTTAAGAAGTTCTCATGAAAGCCTTGTTTCTGTTTTGACTGCAAATATCATAAATAGAATTATTATAAAAGTTATTATAAAAGAAATCCTAGAATAGCTTGAATGAGTCATTCATCTCTGCTATGGATGAAGTCTGTATGTTGTGCTGCAAACAGGTAGAAGTCCTGTTTAATAATACACCACTTAGGCCTCCCTGCATCTAAAGATATGAAAGAATAACTAAACTATTCTGTTCTTACAGTGTTAGCTTTAATAAATAGAATTTTAAACAACATACTATATAATCTAATTTATTTTCTTACTAAGATCATATTGAACCAGAACCTCGCAGAGCAAAACAGATCCTAAGCCTTTTTCCTAAGACATTATTTTACATAGATATTATTAATGAGGTATAATTATTCCTGAAGTGCAGGTCTAGCATTTTCCTGTGAACTTGGATATTCAAGCTGTAAAACTAAGTTCAGGAAACTACGCAGGTACTAGGTCTTAGCCGACAGGAAACACCAGATAATTAATGTTTGTTTACTATACACCTTCCTTAGAAACTTTTTTTTTGTTGTTCCTGCACACGTTGCTCACTTTATTCTTCTTATCTTTTCCACTGAAACATCTAATTAATGTTTTAAATCCATCTATTAATTCCACCTTATTATTTTTCCATAAATATTGTTGCACAGTCAGAACACTTGTTTACAATGATGTTCAAGCTGGCATGATGGCAACTGATCTTTTTGATTAGAAGGCAGATTGGAGCCATGCAATCTCGTCCCTTTGTGAGTAGTATGCTTCTGAGTATAGAGTGCCCTCATGAAACTTATATGAAATATCCATTCTTAGGTGGTTAGGCTGGGGTCGCCTCAGAACAAAGGGCAAGATGATGAACTCTTTGAAAGTCTACAGTCTGAACAAAGACACAAGAATTTGAGAAGTGAGATGTTGGAGGAAAACAAAGCAAGGGTCGTAACTGTCTTATTCCCTCAGCGGCCACTTCAGGCAACTTTCTCAGCTTATTCATGAAGAGTGAACAGTGGAGTGACTAATAATGGGTTATCATAAATTGGTCCTTGTATAACATACATCTGTGTAGTGCAATAATAGAATAAATGTGGTTGAAATACATAGCAAATGCTAAAGACATTCCTGAAGATGCTATAAGAGAAGTAGGATGGACACTATTACCTGGAATGCTCCATGTTGTACGACATGCAGGTGAAATGAAGACAATATCATTCTTGGAATGTTCTCCTGAGTAAAATGATGTTTAATTTTTTTTTTTTTTAAATCACAATTTCTGTTTTATGGGAAAAAAAAAAGCAAAATGGATGAAGTTCTTAAGCTGGAAATATATACATTTCAGGTGGTGTTTGGTTTTTTTTACCTAATAGACACTATCAATGTAAAACTGATCTGTTTCCCCCCTCTGAAAACCTTTTTGGCC
>NC_034409.1:150113175-150159629 GCF_002078875.1 Numida meleagris
AAAAGAAAAGAAAAAGAAAAGAAAAAGAAAAGAAAGGAATTTGCAGACAGGCACCAAGGACATGAAAGAAAATGGGAAAATTAGCTATTTAAATAGATGGATTCACATTTTATAACTGTTTTATTAATATTATTATTATTCCTTAGATTTTTTATCTTAAAATAAAGGTGAAAGAGTAAGTTGGGAGATAAATTTCAAATACCAAAAACTTATTCCATTAACTGAATTTACACCCCAGTCTAATCTTTATTTCTATAACTTTCATTTTATTTCTTTCTTAAATATACTTACCATGTTTTTGCTTTACTAACAACACATTAAATTTAGGTTCTAAAAAAAATAATTTTGATATAGAAAGTAGATACTATAATAACATTGTAGGAGTAATACTTTTGGATACCAAATCAGAAAAGACATTGGAATTTGACTTGGTTCACAAGTTCTAAATTTTTCTAATACAGGTTTGTGTTATTTTGGTCACATCATTATGAGATTCTAAGTTTTTTTTTATTTTCACCCTGCAGCTGTCTTTCCCACTAGAGTTTAAACACAAGGCAAGACCCTTTCAAATGAAAATATTTTTTTGTTTGGCAAGTTACTGTTTCTTTTCTTTTCTTTTCTCTTCTTTTCCTTTCTTTTCTTTTCTCCTAACAAAGCTTTGAAAGAACAGGTACAAGTTCTGTCTTTTTCCTCCCTCCCCAGCTATTTATGAAATTTAGATTGTTAGATATTCAAGAGAATATCACTATCTTTTTGTATCAAGCTAACAAACATTTTAAAAAAATCAAAACAAACAAACAAAAACATCTCTGGTTGAACTGTTACTAATCATTTCCCTTTTGCTTCCCTCTTACCTTTCCCTCTTACCTTTTCCCTTCTTACAACTTATTGATTTAGGGATTCTGTCTTCTCCGTGTTCTATATAAGATATTAAACATATATGTCACAAAAGAGCCCAAGAGAGCTGATATAAAGATTAAGGAATAGATTAAGAATATGAGGAACAGTGGTTCTATTACACATGTGCTTCTCATCTCTGAGCCAGCACACTGTTTTCCTTCACTGTATGCTTCTACTGAGAATGGAATCTCAACCTTAATTTCTTTTCAAGTAAACATAAAAAAAAAACAATCACAATGCTGAGAAAAGGGCATCAGTGTTCAAAAGATGAATTTCAGAAATGCTGAGTTCTAAATTTTATTTCTTTAGTTCACAGTCCAGTACAGAATTTTATATATTTTCTAAATTAGACTGTACCACTTGCTCTACTAATATGTGTATTTACAGGCTTATTCTCAACCTGGGTTACAAAACTGTAAAACTAATGGGATTATTTAAGTGACAGGTATCTAACTTTCATTAATTTTAGTTTATTTTTATTTTTAAATTTATTGACTTCCTTTTATATTTATAGATTTAGTATTCCAACCTTATGTACAAGACAGTAGCATATTTTCCTTTTTCCATTTCAGTTCACATGCCCAATTACCAGTGTTACTGGAAGTCTGCATCAACGTATTGGTGGGGACATTGGCTCCAGAAGCCCCATCCCGCCCAGCAGCTAAAATGACAGAACATCTGAAAAAGGGCAGAAAAAGCTAAACAGACTGAAGAGCAGTTATGAAAATGAGTAAGAAACAGCAGAGAAAACACCAACATCAGAAATAAAGGTGGAAGTGTTCCACAATGGTAACTGATAAATGATCTCCCCCTGTGTCATGGTTTTGCGATTTTCAGTTATTGGTATTCCACATCATAACATCATGTAGTGGATGTGCCTGGTTCTCAGAAGAGAAGGACTAATACAGTCCCCATGGTACTTTGCTCCTCTGTTACCATTTTCCAGCCAGAGGGAAAAGATAAAAGCTCGCAGTATAAAAACTTGCAGATCATGAGACCTCAGCCCTTTTTTCCGCTGTCTCTCATCTTGGCAGCACCTCGCTCTCCAGCCGTCTTATCGTCAGTAGTAGAGTAAGGCCTACCTTGATTTGGGGACATTCTCTCTCTCCGTATTGGATCAGCTTAAATTGTAATTATATTGTATTATAGTGTGTTGTTTTGCATTCCGATATTTTATTTAGTAAATTAGTTTATTTCTCCTCAGATAGTTGCCACTGTTCTTTGCTCTCAGGGCCATCTCCTTACCCTTTTTCCCTTTTCCCAGGGTGTGGGCCCGTGGATCCCCCGTCCCCTTCGTCACGGAACCAGGCCAAATGCCCGTAAACCATTGACACCCTGTTTGCCTGAATCCACAAGTTTTCTTTCTCCTATTCTTTTTTCTTTTCTCCACCATCCACATCCTGGAGGAGGAAGAGGGATTGAATGAGCAGCTGGGTAAAAATTTAGCTGCCTACTGGGAACAACTCATCACAGCTGATTACGAAAACATATGTTAATATTGTTAATGTTCACTATCATATATATATTTAAAAATAGAATACTAATTAAGGCTCTAAATCCTCTTCGTGTATCTTATTGTAGTGAAAGAAGAAAAGAGGATTAGGCTTTAGAATTCAGTACAGAACCAGGGACATTAAACCATAACTTCCACATTAGATAAGGCATCAGTTAGATGCACATGAGATCCTATGCAGGCTTATTTCCATCACCAGATTTAGCACAGTGTTATCAAACTTTCAGGGAAGTTAGACACAGAAGAGCTACTAATTTCAAATAGATGATTCACAGTTGACTCTCTTTCTAATCATGTAGTTCAAAAATATAAAATTAACAAAACATTTGGAGTTATTAAAAACGATGAATTTACCTCAGAATGCTTTCAATATGTTGCTAGTAGACTACTAAGTAACTTTGTAAAGGACACTAAATTAGGAGGAGCTGTTGGCTCAAGTCAACAGCCGGCTGAAGAGGAGACTTGCAAAGAGATCTTGACAAATTAGGGGGCTGGGCAATCACCAGCTGAATGAATTTTAATCAGAGCAATTGCCAGATTCTGCATCTGGGATGGGGCAACCCTGGATAAACATGCAGACTGGGGTATGAGAGAGTGTAGAGCAGCCCCATGGAAAGGAATTTGAGAGTTCTGGTTGATGGTAAGTTGAAAATGAACCAACAGTGTAACCTGACAGGCTAGACTGCAGCAATGATAAGATGATGGAGTTTAAAGTACTGAGAGAAATGAGCTTAACAAATAAATGAATAAAATAACAGACAGATATGCTAGCTTGAATTTGAAACACAGAAGTTTCATCTTGTTTGTGAATCTGGCTGGCATTTTCTATGAGCAAGTTCCCTAAAGAGTAAAGAGGACAATAATAGGTTCTGGACAGCCTCCCTCAAGCAGAAAATGGTCCATGCCACTGAACAGAAAATCAAGCAAGTGCAGCGAGAGTTCAGTCCAAGTGAATAGGGGACATCTAAATGAGCTCAGATAAAAAAAAAAAAAAAAGTGTACAGGGTTGAGTTGGTTTTAGCACAAGCAACAGGGCTTCCCTTTCCCTCTTCTGAGGAGGAAGAAATATGAACGACCTGATCAAGGTAAGGAGGGTTTACTAATATGCTACAAATGATAAAAGAATGTGCAACAATATGATATGTAACGGAGTTTCAGGTAATAAATCCAACAAATGAGAGAGAGAGGAGTTCTAACCATGCTGCTTGTTGCACTACTGGAAATGGAAGAGAGCCTTCTCCCCCACTGCCTTGCTATTCTACCTCTTTTACTCAGAACTGCTAATCATGCGGGCAGTACTGAAGACTTCTGGAAACTGTAGTCTGTCATTTCTCAGTGTATCTTCCTCTCAGAGAGACAGAACTCATGTAAGAATGGTTGACACTGCTCAGAGCTGACCCAGGAAGCACAGAAGTGCAGCTCCCAGGCACTACATTCCAGCCCTAAACAGCTTGCTACATGATGTCATGATAGGGAATACTGACAAAACCAGGTCAAGGAGGTGTGAATGAGAGTGGAATATCCAGATGGAATGCAGAAATATTGCATGAGGATACAGGGATGGAATCGATAGATTGTTAAATATGTGCTTGGAAAAAAAAAAAAAAAAACACTTTGAAAAACAAAAGAAAAAGATTATATTTTATGAATTCCAACATTCAGAATTGCTGGGGTGTCTTGAAATAGACTAAGAGTTTATGATACGAAAATCAGAAATGAAAATAGTATTCAGAGGTTGACTTGTCCTCTACAGTTTGCTTCTTTGTCTATGAGCCTGTTAATTTGTATTTCTTCTACCTGTAAATAATGATCTAATATGGAAATCCCAAAGATATTCTGACTGAAATATCAGGAAAAAAATATATTGATTCAATTATTGTTAAGAATTTCATTTCAAAGATAAAATCTGAAATGAATTTTAAAATTTATTTTCATAGAATGTCACAAAACTAGGTCTTCTACTATTGAAGTCAGTTTTTTTCAGTCTTTGATGCTTAATATATTTTCCAAAATGTATCCATTTCCTGTCAAAAATAGTCTTAGAGGCAATAGCATTTACAATAATTACTCTAAATTAGATCAATGTATCTTGGATTATTTCTCAAATAGTATGTATTCTTTCCATAAATGGTACTGAAGTATTTCAACCCCATACTTAAAAAACTGTGGATTACTTTCTGGATCATTCAAATTCTATTCATTTACTGTGCTCAAACAGAAGATTTACATGTTTTAGTTTTATATGCATTTTCTTGGCATGTTCTCTCTCTTTTTGGCTGCCTGCATTGTATCTATTGTTGTAGGCTTATTTTGACACTCTTGGCTGTACCCAGCAGCAAAAAGACTGTCTCCAGAGGTAGATTCTTTCCCTCTTTCACAGAGTCTTTTATTATTTGAAATTTAGAAGTCAAGAGTATCTTCCAAGAATACAATGTACTATATCTCTGTATACCATAATTCAGCTTGAGAATCATTATTTAGGGGATTTCCTCATAGTATTTTCAATATGGACTTGAAAGATTTTAACAAAGAAAGTCTTCATCTTGAAATTCTTTGGTGCTAATTTGTCTCCAAGACATGTTCCTACCTACTGTAAGAACAGCTATGGTCTAAGCCATGAGTGTCCAACCTTTTGGCTTGCCTGGCCACATTTAGTGAATAGAAATTGTATTGGGCCACATTTACGCAGGTTGCTCCAAAAGTAATGCCTCCTATTTTTTTTTCCATGGAAATAATATCAGCTACAAAGAGCACAATAATTCTATTTTATAGAGCAAATTCTCAGCTTCAAAACATTATTTTTCAACATAGTCATCACCATTAGCTACGCATTTTCACCAGTGATGAACAAGAGCCCACATGCTGTGCTCATAATAATTTGCAACAGCAGAGGTGATCCACTGTCACCACTGCTGAAACACAACACCTACCACATCAGTGTGCTCATATTCACTGTTTGGTCTCCATAAACATTCAGCAAGTTTTAGTGAATGTAAAGGGGTGCAATTTTTTCTGCATGGAGGAATTCAGTGACACACCTTTGCTTCATACACACTTCCATCTCAGATGCTATTTTGTCAGGCTCCCCTCTGCTGCTATCTATCACACAGCAACAAAATGTAATGGAATATTGGTGGGAAGGTTCAACCTCTACTGCAACACCACCAATATCCACCTCTGATATTATGGGCCAACATAATAAAGCAAGAGGCATTACTTTTGGAGCAGCCCACCCAAAAGATACAATATCGTTTATATATAAGTAACAAAAAAAAATAATTTTAAAGGTTTTTCTTAAAACATAAAAACAGAGAGAGAACAAACACATAAAACTAGTGGTATATTTTACCTTGTTTTTGTGAAACTAACACACCAGTTTGATTTGATGGCAGTTGTTTGCAATTCTTAGTGAGGTCTCAAGGTGTTCATTAGAGTTTTCTGATCAAATTTTATTATTCCTGTATTTCATCCTTGACCATAATTATTCAAAATATGTATACTGCCAAAAAGAGATGACAAAAATAAGGTGTGATTGTGAAGCAAAGGATATTTTTATCTGCTAAGACGGGGACTATGAAAGTCCTGAAAAGAGTTGAATAGTTGAATATCTGATTCCAACTCCATATATTCCACTTGAAAATTTGCAGGTCATGTATTTATATCAACTGAAAATGGTCTCACAAATGTAAATTGATTTTTTTGTTGTTGGTTTTTTTTTTTTTTTTTTCCAAATCTTGAAACTCCAAGCTGTGGAGTGTGGTCAGCATACCAGGGGGATGGAATGCTAACCAGAGAGACCTGTACAGGCTTGAGCAGTGGGCCCAGGTGAACCTCATGAGTTTCAAAAATCCAAATGCAAGTCTTGCACCTGGGTCAAGGCAACATCCACTATCATTACAAGTTGAGGAATGAAAGGA
The DNA here is from genome assembly GCF_002078875.1 of Numida meleagris. Lineage (NCBI taxonomy): Eukaryota > Metazoa > Chordata > Aves > Galliformes > Numididae > Numida > Numida meleagris. The sequence goes on from NC_034409.1 coordinate 150,119,506, forward strand.
TTGAGAACAGCCCTACCAAAAATGTCTTGGGGGTACTGGTGGATGGGAAGCTGGACATGAGCCAGCAGTGTGCTCTTGTAGTCCAGAAAGCCAACTCTATCCTGGGCTGCATCAAAAGAAACTTGGCCAGCAGGTCAAGGGAGGTGATCCTGCCACACTACTATACACTGGTGAGGCCTCACTTGGAGTGCTGCATCCAGATGTGGAGTTCTCAGTACAGGAGAGGCACAGACCTGTTGGAGCGCATCCAGAGAAGGGCCACAAAAACAACCCAAGGATGGAACACCTGCCCTCTGAGGACAGGCTGAGAGACCTGGGGCTGTTCAGCCTGGAGAAGAGAAGTCTCCAGGGAGAGACCTTATACTGACCTTTCAATATCTGAGGAAGGACTATAAGAAAGAAGTGTACAGACCCTTTAGCAGGATCTGTGGTTATAGGACAATGGGAAATGGTTTCAAACTTAATTAGGGTAGATTTAGGTTGAATATGAGGAAAAAGTCTTTTACAGTGAGGGTGGTCAGGCACTGGAACAGGTTGCCCAGAGAGGCAGTGGAAGCTCCATTCCTGGAGACATTAAGGGTCTAGGCTGAAGGGGGCTCTGAACAACCTGATCTAGCTGTGGGTGTCCTTTTTCATTGCCGGGAAGTTGAACTAGATAGCCTTTAAAGGTCCCTTTCAACTCTAAAGAATCTATGATTCTATTTTCAAATTCCTTTATCAAAACAGAAAGCACGGCTGTATATTCTTCACTGTTCAGAGCCCTGTGTTTAGCCAGTGTCTCAAAATGCATACCATTCTGTACCATCAGTTGAATCATCACTGCACTGCATTGCCCTCCTCGTGACCTGGTTTCTGTAGGCGCAGCATTAATAGCACACTGACTGTTTGGTTGCAGCTGAGCAATGGGCGCATGCCTGGGACTGCTCCACAGGAACAAGCCACTGCCTTTAAATCGTGGAGGGGGGGTGGGCCACATCACGAGCCATGCTGGGCTGTGTGCGGCCCGTGGGTTGTGGGTTGGACATGCTTGATCTAAGTGTTGCCAATGGATGCTTAAGACTTTGTTCCCTGTGCTGCTCTCCTACTTCCCAGGTATCTTCTGGTTTGCACTTCCTCATTTCTTTGTCGTTTCTTCTTTTTTTCAAGTAGCAAGAGGTTGTTTCACAAATGAAGTGAAAATAGGTAGCTACATCTGGGTAAGTGTAAAGTACTGATTTTGTACTGTAAAGATATTTTACTGGTGAAAAATAATAGATCTAAAAGAAGGCAAACTGTTATATGCAGAGGACGAGTCTTGCCAGATGAGAAAAGTAGCAGAAGGAGGGAAAGCAGATAGAAATAAATTTAAAGCATGAATTGCAGTAAAATTATAAACTTGAACTCCAACATTACCTGCCATGACATTTTGTTAAGAGAAGGGAGACTTTCCTAAAATAAACCTTCCAGAAAGATGAAGTTTAAACTTTACTTATTTTTCAGCATAGTTGAAACAGAGCCATTGTATAAATATTTATGTGTCTATGTATAGATATGTATATATACATATGTCTACGTTAGGAAAATAATCATCTTGGAAGGGTTCAGAAGGCTAATAAATAAGGTCACTTTTAAGCTTTAAAATGGAATCACAGAATCACAGAATTGTAGGGGCTGGAAGGAACCTCTAGAGATCATCGAGTCCAACCCCCCTGCCAAAACAGGCTCCCTACAGCAGGCGGCACAGGTAGGTGTCCAGGCGGGTTTTGAACATCTCCAGAGAAGGAGACTCCGCAACTTCTCTGGGCAGCCTGTTCCAGTGCTCTGTCACCCTCACTGTGAAGAAGTTCTTGCGCACATTTGTGTGGAACTTCCTATGCTTCAGTTTGTGGCCATTTCCCCTTGTCCTATAGCCACGCACCACTGAAAAGGGTCTGGCCTCATCCCTTTTCTTCCTGCACTTTAGAAATTTATAGATATTGATCAGATCCCCTCTCAGTCTTTTCTCAAGGCTGAACAGACCCAGGTCACTCAGTCTTTCCTCATAGGGGAGGTGCTCCAGGCCCTTTATCACTCTTGTGGCCCTCCGCTGGACTCTGTCCAGGAGATACGGATCTTTTTTGTAGCGAGGAGCCCAGAACTGGACACAATACTCCAGGTGAGACCTCACCAGGGCAGAGTAGAGGAGGAGCTCTTTTTAATGCACCCCAGAATGGCGTTGGCCTTCTTGGCCACCAGGGCACACTGCTGGCTCATGGCCAGCCTGTCATCTACCAGGACCTCCAGGTCCCTCTCTGCAGAGCTCCTCTCCAGGTCATTCCCCCAACCTGTGCTGGTGCATGCAGTTATTCCTCTCTAAGTACAAGACTCCACACTTTCTCTTGTTAAACCTCATCTTGTTCCTCTCCGCCCAACCCTCCAGCCTGCCCAAGTCTTGCTGAATGGCAGCTCAGCCTTCTGGCATGTCAGCTATTCCTCCCAGCTTTGTACCATCAGCAAACTTGCTGAGGATGGACATATCTTACTATAACCTTACAAATGTCTTGAACCATAGGCAGAATCTCTTTATTTTTGGTGCTCTCAGGATTTTTCCTCTTTCCTTCGCAGATATTTTCTGGAAGAAATAACAGCTCATTTGGTGTATCTGGATAAGTGCTATACCCTGAAAAGAAAATATTAAGTTTTTACTCATAATACATCTGAAATTACAATTAAATGCCTCTGTGTTTCATCTTGAAACAACACTGCATGGAGGAAGTAAAAATATGGGAAAAATTTTGGGGAAAAAGGAGAAATTTCTCATCTATCAGCACCTTAAGGCATGTATATCAATCCCAACCAAGTTTACATTCCTTGGTGATGCTAATTTCTCTTCTTCTCTTTTTATCTTTCAAAGTAACGCTCTATCATGTGTGATGCAAAGGAGTTGGCAACTCATTGTCTTAAGTTTGATACTAACTTCTTGGCAGGATCTATTTAATATAGAGAGGATGCACTGATGAGGTTTTCCCTTAGTTTCTGAACAAAAGAGTAGAACAAAGAGCCAGAGCCATGTTCAGATTCCTGCTGTGGTTTGCAGGTGTGGTGACTAAAAATTTGTTTGTTTGAGAGGAGATGTTCATGAAAAATTACATTGACGTTGCTGATTCTATTGTCATGAGATTTTTTACAGGCTACAGTACCTTTGGTTTCACACTCCACAATGAGTACACAGTATTTTTGGCATTTAGTAGACTAACTTCATCTACTGTTCAAGATTGCCTAGTATGTCAGTCTTCTAAATGGCAGAACAACTTATTCTAGGAAAAAGAAAACTTACTGGAAAAACTTAGTAGGAATGGTTCTGAGTAGCAAACAGTTTTTACTCATTGTTTGGCAGCAGGAGAGGTGTGGGTTTCTGTCTAATCTCCATAAGAAAAGCACAGAAGTAAATAACAAAAATGCTTTAATAAAAATAGTAATAATACAATAGAAAATATGATGAGTTATGTAGATGACAAGTAGATCTTCAGAAGCCGGTAACTGCTCTTATGCACCATCAGATGGAATCCTAGTAGACAGCTACTGTATACTGTGCAAATCCCATCTATGCACCAGACAACACGCTCCTAGTTCTATGTTGGTTTATGTGTAGCATAACAAAGAAACCTGCCCATCTTTTTTTTTTTTAACAGATACAAATAGATAAGAAACTTCCTTCATCTGAAAAGCAAATTGTCATTGTTATTACATGATTATTTATAAAATAAAATAGGAGGGGCATTGTGTGAAATAAAAAGCTAAAACAGGTAAAAAAAATAATTGTTGCCCAGCATTTGAAGGCACACAGGATATTTCTGAGAAGAGGAAAAAGTTGTCTTCTTCAGACATCTGTTTCACTGAGAGCAGGAGGAGAAAGGACATAAGAGAGCTTTGTGGGTGGTAACCTCTGCCCACCCTCCAGTGTGCTCTCTGACACACCGTCATAGTCTGTTATCAGAGTCGGATTCAGTTTCCCAATCCTCTGTATGTAAACTACTAATGTAAAAATAAATTGCCTGGAAAGTATTTTATTATGGTTAGACAGTTTGACATTCTGTATGTAGGCTGCTCTAAAGTAATGCCTCCTATTTATTTCTCTGTAAACTACAACAGATAGGAAGAGCACAATGATTTGTTTAATAAATTCTCAGCTGCAAAACACTATTTTTCAACACCATCCTTAGTGCTAGCTATGCATTTTTGCCAGCGTTGAAGAAGAACCTGCATACCACTCTCATAAAAATCTGCACCAGCAGAGGTGATCACTGTCACTGTCTCCACTGATGAAACACGCCACCCACCACCTCCTTGTGCTAACATCCACTGTCTGAACTCTGTAAAAGTTCATCAAACACTGGTGAATGTCAGTGGGTGTAATTTTTTCAGAAGAGAGGAATTCAACTACACACTTTTGTCTCATACACACTTCCATGTCAGATGCCATTTTGTCAGATTGCCCCTCTACTGCCATCCCTCACATGGCAACAAAATGTAATGAGATATTGGTGGAAAGGTTCGACTTCTACTGCCATACCACCAACATTTATCTCTGACGTAGTGGATGAATATAATAAAATAGGAGGCATTACTTTCAGAGCAGCCCTCGTAACAATTCAAGTTTTGTGCAACCTAAATATTGTAAATGTTTAAGATTTTGTAATTGTTCCTGTAACTGAAACAGTCTACTTTGATCAAATGCAAACTTCCACAGTCTGTACTATAAAATTGGAAGCTTCAAACATTCCTGTCTTTTTTTGGATATGTTCATTGCTTACATGAGAATATATACCTACACTTGTGATTCAGTTTCCAAACAGCAAAAACAGAGAATCAGATGTACAACTTTAAGTAATTATTTTATGCCAGTGAATTTTATTCCATTAAGTATTTCACATTTTATTTTATTTTATTTTTTTATCAATTTAGGTTTGACATAAGCTGTGAAATACATCTCCACTTTTTCCAGTGTATGTGTAATACAGATCCAGACAGTTGTTTTCTGTTGAATTCAAAATAATCAGTGTAACCATGGTCAAGGCCCTTTAGGAAACAAAAGTGCCAGTTGCTTCCTCTCAACACTTGTATACATACACCACTCAAGTTGCAAGACACATGGTATTCTGAAATGATGAGATGTCTAGACTGACCCCTAAAGCCACAAGCTCTCCTACTTTTGACACCCAACTATTTAACCTTCTTTCCCCACAGGTCTTCAGCCTCTTGTTGAAAATAATAGCTCTTCCAAGAAGAAGACTGCAAAAAAACACTTCACTTCTAACTGCACAGAAATGAAGATGTGGCAATACACGTTTCTCTTCTCAGTGAGCTGCATTCTGGCCTTTTGACCTCACAGAGCTTCCAGATAGCTGCTCAATCTACTGGCACACCTTGTTATCTAGGTATGCTCCACGTTCACCAGTTATTTTTTCCAGCTGCACTTCAGGCCTTATTTCACCTTAACCAATGTTCATGTTCTCATTTTCTACCTATTAATTAACTGCTTAACTCTTAATTTTCCACACAGATAAATTTAAGCGCAATTTTGCACCAATAATGTATTTCCATGTAGATGTAGATGTGCACAGAGAAAAGCCCAATCTAATTCAGTGTGCTCTCTCCAGAGTGTCATTTTTGCCCACTGCTGTCAGTCTTCCTGACCATGATAACTCTCAGTGAAAATTTTTTCTTTTTTTGGGAAAAGATATGTGCTGCATTCAAAAACAATACTCTAACGTACATACTGAAAATGAATACAAAGAAACAACCTTAGCATGTTTCTTTCTTCTTTTTCTTCTTTAGCATTTTGCTTGAATTTATCCACTGTAGGAGGAAATATGAAGCCTAAAGAAGCAAACACTTGGAAAGTACAGGAAAGAATATCTCTGCACTTGAAGTTTCCTGTACATGGATGTGAAGCACATAAGTAAAACTGTTCAGGCACTGATTATATATCAAATCTCAAACCACAGTATAATAGATAGTACGTAAGCTACTTTCAGGCAGTTTATGAAACAAATCCTGCCAGCCACTGTGGAGACTTTATTTGAGTCGAGTAAAATATTTAGTCATTTGTTGCAACTAGCTTCTAGTCAGAGAAAGAGCATCTGGGAATAGAAGCCCCAGGCAGAATATATAGTGAGACACAGCAGTAGAAATCAGATACCCTGCTTTCTGGTTTGAAGTGGGAAATAAAGGTAAGCCATTAGGAGTGACATAGACTGATGTTAGCCTAGGTAGTGACAGCCAAATAAGCATGTGGTAGTATCAGAGTTTGGCAAAGGATTTCAGAATCCTTGTGCAGTACTGGGACCTTTCTAACCTTCTCTCTCACCCCTCCTCCAAGAGATCTGAAGCTTGAAATGCATTAATCCCTTTATATTAGTACCAGAAATGAAGAAAAATTATTCAGAACATGGAGCATTTCACCATCCACTAATCATTTTTTAATTATTTTAATACAGTGAAGCAATATTAAATGAAAAGTTGTAGTCAGCACATGAAGTAATCAAAAACATCTCTCCACAAATCTTACGTTAAATGTTCTCTTTTTTACACTAACTACATGCTTTAAAGTGTTCTGCTAACTTCATTCTTTCAAGACTCTAGCCCAGAACATGCAAATTATTTTATACAGAAGATAGGTAGCTGTTGCTTTTATAAAAGGCTGTAAAAGCCTTTCATCTTCCTTCCTCACAGCATGCTGGAAAAAAAAAATGTAAAAACAGAATAACTTCCAAAACAAATAGAGAGCAAACACATACACACCACTGCAGCCTCATTAAAAGTTTCTAAAAGTATCCCTGTCAACATAGAAGAGCTGCTTTTATCCTGAAGGTAAAGCAGTTCCTACTATATTTCCTTGTCTTTGCCTCTTTCTTTCAACTTCATTTGTAAATTCATTTATCTAGAATACAAAAGAAAAAAATAGTTATCTTAATTCTGTTAGAAAAATGAATATAAAAAAAAATGTGTGACTAGTAAATGAGTAAAAAAGAGAGATAATGAAGACAGGTAAAATGAAAAAAATATATAATTAAATTGTCAAATAATTTATTTTAGTAATTTACAAGTACTTTAATAATTAAAGCAGCTAAATGATAAAATAAGAGTATTTAATTATTGATGTACCAATTAAATACATTATACTACTGAACAGATTTCTGCTCAAACCTATAATAATGAATAGTATGTAGTATAAACATATACTGGAAGGAGAACAACTTCAGCACCAGTTGCAGCGTACTTCAGGTGCTTTAAACTTTGCTGGCTCTCCATCTGCTCATTTACTATGATATCTGCTTGCAGTCCTATGATCTCTCATGTCCACACCCTTAGCTTACTATGCAGTGACCTTTCTCTTGTGTTCCAAATTCTCTTTACCTCAGGGCTTGGCACTGGTATAGTGTAAATCATGATTATGCTGTATTTCTTACAGGAAAAAAAATAATACTGATATTAAATCACCCTGTTGTTCCCCTCTCTCTTCACCCCTTCTGCTTACAGCTTTATTCTGGGACTTTCTGGGGGTACATGACAAGGTTTTGGTAGCGGAGGGCTGCAGGGGTGAACCAAGTCAAGTCTGTTTTCCCTCTGTCCTTATGTTGACCCATCAGCTTTTTCATTCTATTTTCCCCCAGTCCAGTTGAACAGGGGGAGTGAGAGATCAGTTTTCCTTTTCAAGCAAGAACAGACATTGCTGATGATTGCTCCCTCAGTACCAATCACACATCTTCAGTTTATCCCTTTTCAAATATATCTACGTTCATTTGAATGATTCATCAGATTTCAACAGCTACTTTGTAAATAAGGTTGTAGACTGATCTTGCTGTCTTCATAATGTTACAGGCAATCTTTACTAGAAATAGAAAAAATATCTGGAAGCTGATACCCGATGTCTATATAAAATATCAACTTTTCATGTCCTTCAGCTACTGTCTTGGTAATGGTATTGATTTTGCTTAGCTTCATCTCAGCTTTAAAAAAAAAAAAAAAGAGAGAAAAACAAAAAAGGAACAGAAATAAGCATTTAGGATATTTTTCCAGTTTCTCAGCTACAGACTGATGTATATTTTTCCTATAGTTTTTAAATGAAAATGTTTAGATGATAAATCAGTTGGACTTTTTTTTACACCTTTTGCGTTTAATCCCTTTGTTGTTATTTCAAAAATTCTTATCCCTGTCTTATTTTGAATTTCTTCTGTTATTACAGTGGCCGCTTTAAATTACTAAGCAATTATAATAAAAAAAGGTTTCCTCAAGAAGAAATTTTTTCAAGATTTGTAGCTCCATGTTTCATTTTTGAATACTTCATGAATATGAACATGAATACTTATCCCTCTGCAATCTCTGCCTGTGCAAAATAATTTAAAAAGGAAAATAATGTTGGACTTTCTTAACCCCACTGCCTGACTAATGGGGATAATCCATGATTATCTTCTTCCTTACATCCAAATAACAAAAATAAAGCTTCTATTTGTTATAATCTGTTTCAAATCCAATCAAATTCCAATTTAGTACAGAGTAACGTAGATGTCATCCCAACCAGTAGAGGAGAAAGACTGTTTAATATGACCTAATATCGTTCTCTGTTACCTGTCTGAAAATTGGTTCTGCTTCTAATGTGTTAAACCAGAGTTCTGTATGACGTAAACAATCTGAATAATTTTAATACAATCTCCTACTAATACCTTTCAAGGTAGCTTTTAGAGGTTTTTGTTCTCTTCTGCACTGACTTGTGAAATACAAATATTCTCTTGTTCCTTGATCAAAAGGAAAATGCTTCTTGATCCCTAGCCAGAAGTTTTCTCTTTGGAACATGACTTTCTCTTCAAAACATGTCTTTATGGATTATGTGGATTTACTTCAGTGTGTTCCTAGTACACAGATTAGAACACTTCAATTAAGGAGACAACAACAATAATAACAACAAACAAGTTTATGGTCCTAGATTGCAATCATTTTTATCCTAAAACATTTCTATAATCCTAGTACATCCACATACATTCATGAATATTTACTGAAAGTTCACATAAGCAATAAAGAATGTTTTGGAGAGATAAAATATATTATCTTGGAGTAAGAAAACAAATTAAGTCAGTTTGGTATCAGGTAGATGCCTTAACCATGAGAAGATATTGCATAGTAATACCAGTCTGATGATGCGATTGACCAGAAGTATGACTAAGTCTAACTACAGAGATCAAACTTAGAAAAGACTAGAAGATATTTTAACAATGAAGTTTCTTTTCTGTGACAGGAATGATATATCCTAGAATCATGTTTCTACAGTTGCACTTCCCTCCTTTCTCCCAGGTTGATTCATACAGAATGATCTTTCCATAAATGCCAAATTTCATTTAAAGTTTACTGTTTTCATGGATGCTAACAGAAGGTTTACCCACTAAAAATGTTGTTCAATACTACTTGAGAATAGTATAAGTCAAGGTGAAAACATGGAGATAAAATTCTGACATAATTTTTCCAATTACTTCTTGGCTGCCTTATCCAGCTTTTGATGTATTCTTCCTGTAGTTGTTTCAGCAATCTTTATTCATTTAGCTGTACTCCAATTTCTAGACTGTGATTTTTGCATTGTCAGAAAATACTTCTGTATCTTTGACATTTCTTCTAGTTTCAGACATTTTCCTTTCTTGCCTACAGTTTCTACATTTTCTAAAAATCTTCTGTGGACTTCTAGAATTATGAAATTTTTTTGCAATGTTACATAAACTTGCGTAAGTTAAAAATCATTCCTGTCCAAAGACACTTTTGTAACAGATGTTCCTTCCTTCCTTGTACATAGTCACAATACACCAACACAAGTGGATACTTCCCATACTGAGGATATGTGCTTTTCCATATCTGAGAACATGCATCACACATACTCTGGAAACTGTCAGAGGTACATAAGAGGAAGACACTCTGGTTATGTTTAAAGAAAAAGCTTCACCAGTTAGAATTTCACAGCAGAGGAAAAAAAAAAAACTCTCACTTTTGAATTTTTGATGAATTAATTCCATTTCCTCATTTAATTTAGTTTTTGTATCATACTGCTAATTTCTTGACAGAAACTCTATCTTTCCTGTATAGCTTGAAAAATACTGAAAAATATCATATCATACTGAGGTAGCAGTTGTTTACAGTTGTTATAGAGTAATTTTAAAATCTCTTTTTTTTTTTTTTTTTTTAATGTCACAAGGCAAAGACCAGCAGAAAGCTGATAGCCTTAAGAAACACTTTTAGAAGTAAATGAATCTTCTCTGTATCCATCCTTTCATTTGCATGTTGGCAGCACACTTACCTTCTTGGCAAATTCACTTATCTATAATTGTCCTCTATTTCAGGAATTTGAAACACTGTAAAAATAATTATAGATTTATTTTTTCGCCTTTCAGCAAGAGCAATAAAACTTGAAGATATGTAAGATTTGGCTTCCCTCACTTTCTGTTTCTCATATTTTATAAATGGTAAATAATAGAATAGGAAGGAAAATTTTTTTTTTTTTCAAATAAAAGAATAAATAAGTGGGTCTAGCTTGTATGAGCTGTGGTTCTACATGGTTGAACTAAGGAAAAATGAGTAAATGAAAACAACTCAAGCTAAATTTTTATCCACTGTCATCTGGAGTACATCTGCTGAAATCAACTGTATGATAATAACATCGATGTAGGTCAAAGGCTAAAAAATATAACTAGTAATTGCTTCCAGAATGAATTCTAGAATGAAATAAACTCAAAGACGAATCTGAAAAGGTAAATTAAGCTTCAAACAATCTCCTGTAATTCTGCATTTTATACTTTGATTACAAACTTAACATTTAATAGGAAATCAGCATGCCTATGTGTTGTGCAGCCCAATTTTATATCTGCCAAGTTCCTGCATGCATTCATGAGCTATTTCCATATTAGTGATCAGAGGACTGAAAATGCAAAATCAGGAAGCAATATTTTCTGCATGCATGCCCAATTACAAGCCCAAGACTTATCACTGGTCAAGTGGGGTAAAAAATAAAAAGAAAACTGTATCTTAAGTAAATATATCTGATAAAATAATTGTTCAATAGACTAGATCAAGTTCTTTTTGAAGTCAAGATTTAAAAACAAATTGGAACTGAGACTGTAGAGGCAGATAGAAAGCATCCTTACAGAACTTAGAAACAAACAAACAAAAAACATTAAATTTAATTAATTCCTTTATTTTTAAAATTTCAGATAAAAGTCAATAAAATCAGCAAAACTTGATATGGAGATATGCATTTTTCTGTATTATGTGTTGTCCACTCATGCTTGTTTTTTTATTCATCTTAATAAATGAAATAATAATTATTAAAATTATCATCCCAAACTAAAGAGGGTTATGCATTTTTCCCAGTGTTACTTCAAGTACATCTTTAGACAAATGTAAAAGATGGTCTACAGAAGTTTTTTTTTTCCATCAATTACTTCAGGAAATTTTAGCCTCTCAGAAATCATTCAAATTTGCTTCCAAAACATCTTTAATACGTAATCTTCCTGCAGTTAACATTATTTCTACAGGAAAATGACTTTTTTCCCATATCTTCCTCCTGATTTTCATGTTATCTCTATTATTCCCCTCTGCATCTCTCCATATGTCGTATGTCTGCATCATTATCAAGACTCAGATCTGCACTTTATGCTAGTCTTGAGTCTACTGTTCACTGGAAAATCAGCACACGATGTGCCCAGTACACATTTAGTTCCCAGAATATACAGAAAAACTCATGTTATCTTCAGTAAAATCTTGTGGAGAAATGTGAAGAAATCCTATTTAGTTCTGGGCATTCCAGAGGAAATAACGTGCAAGTCTTGTCTAAAATTAGAATTAGTCCCATTTTAATTTGCTAAGTTAAAATACAATGATCATTTCATTAGTCTCATTTATTAAAATCTTGTTCCATACACAGCAAACAAGTGTTTCTTTTAATATGACTGATAAACTGTAAACTGAATTTATTTGCAAAATGAATTGTAGATCTGTGAAAGATCCTCACTGTGATTATATTAAGATGAGTTCTGTATGTATGTAAAACAATAAGAATAGAAAATAAAATTGAGAATGTGTTTGGAGCATATAGAGATCAAAGAGAACAGTAAGATTCATGTCCCTGGAAAACATCAAACCAAACTGGAACTATCAGTCAAGCTGTTTCTGTATTGCATAGCCCTGGAGAATTACATATTTTTACTACATAACAGTTAGCAATAATTCACTGGAAAATATTTTCAATAATTATTTTTATGTGGTTTAGTCTTCCACTTCTTAATGTCCTTGACCTACGAGCGTGTAACTGAAAATAACAAGTTATAATCCTGCTCTAGAATTCCCTACATTAGGAAGGATTCAAAACTGTAAGATACATATACTATTAATTTTAAGACAATAATTAAAATGCAGCTTTGCATTTGTCTCAGATTCTAAAATTTATGTTGTTAAGAATAGCTGAAAAAGCCCAGAGAAAATCTATTCTTCCACATAAACAGCTTTTTCAAGTTCAAATATAATAAAACAGTTAAAAACATGATAAATTTACTTAAATTATGAAAACAAATATCCTGTAGTATTCACAGTGTTCACACATTGTGAATACTGCCTTTAATGAAAGGCAGAGGTCCATATTCATAAACAAAGCTATTCCACTTCTAAAAGGAATTAGTCATTGCTATAAAAACATGCATCATTTTTCTCTCTACTCTGGTTTTTTATTAATTTATGACTGAAATATTAGGGAGACGATATGCCTGATTTATCGGAATTTTCTCTGACGAGGAAAAGCTCTGAGAAACGTCGATACACAGTCATAGAATCACAGAATCATAGAATGGCTTAGGTTGGAAGGGGCCATAAAGATCATCAAGTGGGTTGTTACCAACCTTAATCTAGATCAGACTGCCCAGGGCCCCATCCAAGCTGGCATTGAACACTTCCAGGGATGCGGTATCAGCACCTTCTCTGGGAAACCTGTTCCAGTGCCTCACCAACCTCTGAGTAAAGATTTACTCCTAACATCTAACATAAATTTACCCTCTTTTAGTTTAGAGCCATTTCCCCTTGTCCTATCTCTTTTAGACCAAGAAAAATTCAGATCCCCTTCTGCCTGTAAGTTCCCTTCAAGTACTGGAAGGCCACAGTGAGGTCCCCTTGGACTCTTCTCCAAGCTACACAATGCCAGCTCCCTCAATCTTTCTTCAGAAGAGAGGTGCTCCAGACCTCTCATAATCTTCATGGCACTTCTTTGTGCCTATTCCATGCTCAAATCCTCGGGCTTAGACACAATACTCCAGATGGGGCCTCATAAATTTAGAATAGAATGGGACAATCACCTCCCTTGGCTTGCTGGCCAGACCCTTTTTGATGCAGTCCGGGATACCATTTGTCTTCTGGGCTACAAGCGCACACTGCTGGCTCATGTCAAGTTTTTTATTTACTAGGACCCTAAGCCCTTCTTTGGAGGGCTGCTCTCAGTGAGTTCTTTTCACAGTCTGTATGTATGTCTGGGATCACCTTGACCCACATGCAGCACCATATACGTGGCCCTGTTGAATCTCATTAGGTTCACATGGGTCCACTTTTCAAGCCTCTCCAGGTCTCTCTGGATGAAACCCCTTCTTTCTATTTTGTCAACAGTACCACTCAGCTTGGCGTCACCTGCAAATTCACTGAGTATACTCAATCCCATCATCTATGTCATGGATAAAGATGTTGAAGAGCACTGGTCCCCTAGGGGACGTCACTCATCACTGGTCTCCACCTGGACAATGAGCCACTGACCACAACCCTCTGGCTGTCATTCAACAAATCCAGCCTTCAAATCTGTATTTCTCTGTTAAAGGCCTTGCAGAAGTCCAGGTAGAGGACTTCAGTTCCCCTTATTTTGTCCACCAATGTCATCACTCCATCGTAGAAGGCCACGAGATTGATTAGGCGATTGGTAAAGCTGTGCTAACTGTATCAGATGACCTCCTTGTCTTGCATGAGCCTAAATATAGCTTCCAGTAGAACCTGCTTCATGATCTTCCCAGACACAGAGCTGAGGCTTATTGGCCTGTAGTTCCCCAGGTCTTCCTTTCTCCTTTTCTTAAAAGCAGGAGTGATGTTTCCCTTTTTCCAGTCACCGGGGTCTTCACCTGACAGGCACAACTCTTCAAATATGATGGAAAGTTGCCTGGTGACCACATCAAGCAGTTCCTTCAGAACACTGGCACGCGTGTCATCTGGCCCTATAGTCCTGTGTACTGCTCTCAAAGGCTACTGAAAGCACTGCTGTATCCAAAGGCTATTCATATAGGAAAATATTTTCCATGAATCTGTAATGCTTTCTGTCGTGTAATAGAATGACACTCACACACTGCATGCTTAGAGAGCGAAAAAATGTTCTGTTTAAAGAACAGTCTAAGAAATGTGTGAGTAAAATGTGACTTAATAAATGATGTCTGAATGATTCAAATGACTGGAGCATAGATAATATATTTACAAAGCGCTAATATCATCAAATAAATGAACCATATTATAAAAGCAGTTGTTTATGTTGCTAAATATAACAATATAAGATGCTAAGTATAATACATGATTTATCCTGAATCTGCAATTAGCAAGGGAAATTTTGGAAAGAAAGAGCCAGCATTTGAAAATATATAATTCAAATATTGAAAATACAGCTGGTAGAATTTAATAAAGAAATTTAAAAAAAAAATCCACATTCCTGTCTACAGTTGTTGAAAAATCAGATTTGTTATACAGAGAGGTTTAATTTGCTGGGGCTTACTTCTTCCTAAATTTTACTCTGAGATTCAAATGTGAGAAGAGATCAAAATGAGAAATTTGAAAATAACATTAATTCAAGGCCAGTGAACTTTAATGAATAAATTTCTGCATAAAAAAGAAAAATATAATAAATAAGACTGTTTAAAACTCAAAAGTCACAAAGTATTCCAGAGTTCTCCAATAGATCTGTGAACGTAGATAAATAAAGATGAATCTTAGAGCTGTGTTAGATCTCAAGGTATCCTAAATACAAGAAATACATTATTAAAGTTCAGGAAGTTCAGCAGGTTTCTGGGATGGCTGGGACTAGAGTACTTGCCCTGTTAGGAAAATTTAAGGGGTCTGGAGAAGAGAGAGCTTCGAGAGGACCAAGCAGTAGCCCCAGAGCACCTACAGAGAGCATCAAGGAGACAAGAGCAGGCCATTACAGCAGCGTGCACTCAGAGGACAAGAGATAATGATCATCAGTAGGATTCAAACTGAATTTAAGAAGATTTTTTCCACATGAGAACAGTCAAGAAGGAGAAAAAATTGCCTGGAAAATTTGTGCAGTCTTCAGCTTTGGAGGTTTTTATATCTCAGCTGGACAAAACCCTGAATAATCTGGCCTGACCTCAGAGCTGACCCTGGTTTGAACAGAATTAGAAAAGTTCTGAACTACCTTCCCATCTGAAATATTTTATAATCCTGTGGTTCCAATGTTCTGCTGTTTCTCAGTAAATTTCTGTGAAAGTCACAGGAAGAAATTAGGCTTCATTTATCAGTGCCTGACTCATCTAGATGATGATATCACTTTTAGCATTTAATTCAATAGTCCAGATGCTAGAAATCTATACATCTTAAAGAGATGTGAGGATAAGCTGGTCTAGAGCACAACTCCTCTTACTTTTCTAGATAAATACATTAGGATAAACTGAATTGCACTAAGGAATTGTACCTATTTCTTTCCAATAGCTTTACAGAAACTTAGGATAGACAATTTGAATACATATATTTACATGAATGTCTTGGCCTCTCCCTAGTAAACATGTTAGTATTTCAAAGAAAGATGGTAAACATGCATAGGCATCAGTGATAAGTACATTGTTATACACATGGCATTTTCCCAACCAGAAAATCTGATGCACAATTTTCAGTGCTATTTGTAATTAATATTAAAATTGTCTACCTCTTTCATCCAAAAAGTACTAAAAAAGCAGATATTC
The DNA here is from genome assembly GCF_002078875.1 of Numida meleagris. Lineage (NCBI taxonomy): Eukaryota > Metazoa > Chordata > Aves > Galliformes > Numididae > Numida > Numida meleagris. Next base: position 150,135,489 of record NC_034409.1, read on the forward strand.
TGAAATGTTAATAATCTAAAGTTGAACATGCATTATTAGCAGCAGACAGTTTATACTGTGTCCTTCCCCCTGGAATCTGTCCTTAGAGAAAAAAGGAATAGAGCAAAACTGGCAACTCTTTAAGGATGCGTTTCTGAAAGCATAAGAGCTCTCTATCCCTCCATATAAGAAAACAAGCAGAAGGGACAGGAAACTAACACAGCTGGGCAAGAACCTGCTGGTTAAACTGAGATAAGAAGGACATGTACAGTCAGTGGAAGCAAGAACACATCATCTGGGAAGGATACAGGAATGTCATGCAGACATGCAGAGATGGGATTAGGGAAAGCCAAGGCACAGATAGAACTGCATTTGGCAAAAGAGGTGAAAAATAACAGGAAGGGGTTCTACGGGTACATTGGTCAGAAGAAACAGGCTGAAGAGAGTGTACTCTCTCTGATAAACAAGAAGGGATACTGGCTGAAAAAGATGTGTCGAAGGTTGAGGTACTCAATGAGTTCTTTGCCTCAGTCTTCACTGCCGGACAGGCTTCTCATGTCTCTCACATCTTCAAACCTCTTATCCCTGAACCCCTAGATGGGGGCTGAGAGAGAAAAAAATCTCTCCCACTGTAAGATAAGAGCAAGTCCAAGACTGCCATATGAATCTGAAGGTATATAAATCTACGGGACTAATTTATGGATAAGGAATTGCTTGGATAGTTGCAGCTGGACAACTGTGGTCAGTGGCTCTATATCCAAGAGGAGGCTGGTGATGAGTGGTGTCCCTCAGGGGTCCATCTTCAGACCAGTACTCTTTAACATATTTATCAGTGACATAGATGATGGGATTGAGTGCACATTCAGCAACTTCGCAGACAACATCAAGCTGAGCAGTGCATTTGATATGACAGAAGGAAGGACCTGGACAGACTTGAAAAGTTGGCCCATGTGAAACTAATCATAGAATCACAGAATCACTAAAGTTGGAAAAGACTTCCAAGGTCATTCAGTCCAACCATCCACCTACCACAAATACTTCTCCACTAAACCATGTCCATTAGTACTACAGCGAAACATTTCTTGAATGTCTCCAGGGACGGTGACTCCACCACTTCCTTGGGCAGCCAGTTCCAGTGCCTAACCACTCTTTTGGAGAATAAATGTTTCCTAATGTCCAATGCAAATTTCCCCTGGTGCAACTTGAGGCCATTCCCTCTAGTCCTATCACTGGTTATGCAGGAGAAGACGTCAACTCCCACCACGACACAACCTCCTTTCAGGTAGTTGTAGAGAGCAATAATGTCTCCCCTGAGCCTCTTTTCCAGTCTAAACAATCCCAGTTCCCACAGCCACTCCTAATAAGACTTGTGCTCCAGATCCACAGCAGCTTTGTTGTCCTTCTCTGGACACACTCCAGGGCCCTGATGTCTTTCTTGTAGTGAAGGACCCATAAATGAGTACAGTACTCGAGATGCAGACTCACCAGTGCTGAGTACAGCGGGATGATCACTCCCCTGCTCCTGATGATGAGCTTCAGCAATGCAAAGTGTAAGATGCTGCACACAGGTCAGGGCAATTGCAGATATATGTACAGCCTGGAAGAAGAACTCACTGAGAACAGCCCTCCAAAGAAGGACTTCGCTGTCCTGGTAAATGAAAACCTTAACAGGAACCAGCAGTGTGTATTTGCATCTTGGAAAACCAACAATATCCTGGACTGCATCAGAAGAGGGGTGGCCAGCAGGGAGAGAAAGATGATTGTCCCATTCTACTCTACCCTTGTGAGGCCCATTTGGAGTACTGTGAGTTCCAGGCATCTTATTTACTCACATAAGTTTTTGCAGAATATTCTCTTCTATCTGATAATAATATTCACTTGGTAAAGCATGAATGCATACGTATGAATGCATACATGGATACATGCACTCCTGAAAGCTTCAACTCTCCATTTAATGATTGTAAGAGTTATCTTAGATATTGAGTGTAATTTCTTATGATTGATAAGAATTTCCATTTTGGAACTGACTCCAAAGAGTATCACAAGGCCAAACTGAAAAGTCCTTATTGTGATTGCATACACTGTAAGATATATGAAAGAAAGATAATTGTATTGATATTTTACCAACAGAAAAGCACTTTGAGGAATTTTATTTTTCTTCCATGTAACCTGGACAGCAGACCACAGAGCAGATTGAAAAAAAGAATAAGTATTTTGTACATCCACAGATGGTTGCACAGGAAGCAACCAAAATAAAGCTGCTGTATCTTGTCACTAAAGTGGTTAAATACACAAAAAGGAAACAGGAACAAAATAAACACTCCTGTCATGGAAAACATCATCAGGCCGAGAACATCAGGCAATGTAAGCATGGTAAGCATGGGTCTAAGACATTAGTTTTTCTTCCCAAAGCTTGCAGCACAATGTGACTGAGAAAAGTAAAAGCAGAAAAGAAATTATCAGATTTTCAGTTTGCTTTTGTGACCCTACTACTCTGTACAGATGTTCAGTAGTTTAAAGGCCTAAATTTCTATAATGAAATGCAAGCAGAGAAATAAAAGGGAAAAAAAGAGGTGAGGGAAAATGGTCAAAACTTAGGTAAGGCTGTAGTTCCTGGAGTCATGTCTTGCAAACTTTATTCAACTTAAACTTGCTACACTGGCTAAAACTGCAAGAATGTGATCCAAAAAAAAGATTAAAACTGGCAGAACCTGCTCCAGAAATAATGACAATGTGCTGCTGCTGCATCCAGTTACATTATTTTACAGATAAAGTTGATATAATTGTTTAAATGCAACTGCAAAGTCTATGTAAAATAAATGTGTTTTGAAGGATTTTTTGATCATATTAAATCCATGCTCCTCTTTAAAGTGTATATTGTAAGATAACACCATTCCCTAAATTAATGGTGTAATTTAGGAAAAACAAGCAAACAAACAAATAAACAGCAACAAAAAAATTTAATAACTAGGAAGCCAGGAAGAAAGTATAGATACTTTAAGTGTAGTAAGAGTGTAATTAGATTAATGATAATTTTGATGTCCATATTTTTTAAAGTACTGTTAAGAAAAGATGAAAATTGTCTCAATAATAAAGAATTAATAAAGACCAGGTCAGTACAACTGTTGATAAAAGCAGATAAGAATATATTTGGAAAATTTACAATAAATATACATGTCAATATGTCAGGACAGTAACAAAGCCATTGTGTTAATGGAATTAACTAATGAAATTGTGGAATCTCTTGCAGTTACATTGCAGGCTTTATGGACCTATAAGAAAATACCAAATGATTTTGGTAAAAAAGAGCATTAGCAGAGAAATCTCTAATTAGATTTCAGTTCAGTATCTTAGAGGAAATAGAGATTTCTCTGTCTGTACATTTTAAATCTCTTTAAATTTCTTGCTTAAATTTAGAATCAAAAACCAGGCATGCTGAGGTTAACAATATGATAAACTGCTGGTTTTGATTTCAGAAAGCTTGATATCAAGCCCACCTTATAAAAATGCTATGATTTCAGAAGATTGCCATGACCGTAGTGTCTCCTTACAAGTTATTGTCTGACTTGCAGAAGAAAAAGGAAGAACATACAGGAATCCAGCAATTCCTTAGTTACCCTCTTACAAATTATGAACAAACACAGATAAAAATAAAACAGTCATATTTACTAAGATTAAGTTAAACTCTCACTCAATCACAAGAACAAGATGAGCATTTTAAAACTCATCCATGATGAAGATTAGGTGCTGGCATTACCATTTATTTTCTGTATTAAACAATGTTTAGAAGTCTATTGAAGGGCTTTCTCTGAGGAAATTTAACTGGCATGACTTCAAAATTATTGTATTTCCATAGACCTGAGATTCATTAGTACTACCAAGATTGATTTCAGTAATTCCAGCAAAGTAAAGGTAGCAACATGTAGGAGAAATGAATAAATGAGGCATGTATTTATCATCCAGCTCAAGAATTGCACAAAATTCCCCATGCTGATAGTGAGTTGGTTCTAAATTATGTATCAGCATACCTGAATGGATCCCTTCTGTCTCTGACAACAGGGGTTCTTCCACCAAAGTTAATTTTAATCCTCTTCCCATAAGAGGATTTGTTGGCAGTGGTGGATTTTTTTTTATTGCTTTATATATATATATACATAGATATATATATACAGAAGGCACTATGATAAAAGTTTTACTAATGTCTGTGAATGCCTTCATCATATGGGACTTCTACGTTTGAGAGTGGGGCAGAGATGTTTCAAAGTGAGGAGACAAAATTTACTGAGGTAAAAATGTTTAAAACAACACAGATTACAAAAGCAGTGGGAAATCGAGGGTAAACAGAAGCATCAAAAATGTAGAACTGTAAGACAGTTATTTAAAAGGAAAATTTACTATGTTAAACTGCATTTTGGGAATAGTATCATGAAATACACATCTAAGAGCAGGAAAAAAAAAATCACAAACCTCTGAAAAAGGAAGGAATCTACCAAAATCAAGGAAATATTGTGTTACTTCTTATAATTTCTGTTAAGGAAAAGTGACAGTGTTTTTTATTCCCTTCTAAATTTATTTAGGAATGTTTGCATAGTTTTGTTTTTTCCTTTTTTTTGTAAATCCCATTGAAAAATGGACACCTGAGTTTTTTTTTTTTTCCTGTTATTATTACAAAAAAACAGTCTGAATTCCCCTTTATTTTCAGAAATACTACTCTATGTCCTAAGGGAGCATTGCTTTCCCTTCAAAACAGAACAGACAGAAATTTTCCTCAATCCCTCAAATGTCATACTCATTTAGCCCTGTAGACCTCTTAGTAGACAAACCAAGTGAAAACCATGCTCGAGTTCATGGAAAACAAAGGGGTGATCAGTGACAGCCAATATAGCTTCAATAAGAGCAAATCATGCCTGGCAAATTCTGCGTCCTTCTGCAACAGGATCACAGCATTGCTGGACAAGGGAAGAGAAATTGACAACTTCTACCTTGACTTATGTAAACTATTTTACATTGTCACACACAACAACATCATCTCCAAATTGGAGAGACATGGATTTGACAGATGGAACACTCTGTGATAAGGAATTGACTGGATAGCTGCCCTGAAGAAGTTGCAGTCAACAATTTGATGTCCAGATGGAGATCAAGTGGAATTTCTCACGGGAGTGTATTGAGATGGTCCCTATTTAACATCTTTGTTGGTGACATGGAGAGTGGGACTGAGTACACTGTCAGCAAGTTTGCAGACAACACACTTCTGGTTTCAGTTTGAGACAGTGTTAATAGAACACTGATGTTTAGGTTGTTGTTGAGTGAGGGTGAGCACCCCACGACTCAGCAAGAAAGAGCCCCCACCACTATGGCTTTGTGGCAGGAGGTGGGGGCAGAGCCAGGAAATTTGCCCTGAATTAGGCATGTAGAAGGCTATAAAGCCGTGTGGAACTGGTTATGGGGTCAGCTACTGCGCAGGGATTAGCTGGGTCTTGATTGGTAGGTAGTGAGATGTTAGCAGGTCATTTGTCAGTGAACGGTTGCATTGTTAGCTGGGCATTGGCCAGTAGGTGGCAAGTAATTGCACTGTGGAAAAATATACATTGTTATAATCACATTTTTGTTTCTATTTTCCTTTTCTGTCTTAGTAAATACTTTTTTTTTTTTTTTATCTCAACCCACAAGTTCTATTTTGTTTCCAGTTCTCTCTGTCATCCCACTTGGGAGGGAATGAGAGAATGGCTGCGTGGTGCTGAACTGCTGCTGGGTTAAAACACAAAAGGCACTAAACTGAGTAGTGTGACTGACATGCTGGAGGGAAGGGATGCCATCCAGAGGGACCTGGACAGGCTTGAGAGATGGGCACATGTGAATCTCCTTAGGTTCAACAATGCCAAGTTTCATCTACAGTTATCTACACATTAAAAAAACTTATAAATTCACACATATCTTCATATACATTAGTATAAACATTATTTATCTTCAATGAGATTTCCATATACAGTTCAAAAACACTGGAAATTATAATCACACAGAATCAGACTTGTAGGAGTGAATCATGAGAACAATTTTTCTATGAGAACAGCCTTCCACATAACTTGAGTGGATACAAGCTGAAGGACAGGAGGCTTGCGTAAATGCAAGCTCAAGAGCAGAATGAGGAGGAGGCCGTGGAGCTTATTGTTAAGTGAAGATAAGAAAGTAGAACAGATGTTCTGTTGCTGATGATAAGACAACAAAACAGATGCCTCAGCTCAACATAATATCAGTGGGAACCGGTTTGGACTACCCTCCTTAAAAGGTTGGAAATTCACAGTGAGAATGATTACTAGCCTTCATCCCACGAACCACCAGAGGCTCCCACCATGTGTTCTCAGAAAGGTAGGACAATATGATAATTATTTCTCAGAATTTTGGCCTGTTTTCTTGGAATTTAATGAATATGTATATGCTATGCCTTTAAATATGTAGTCATCTCTCTCTTCTGTGAGCATGTTGGTGCAGTGAACCCCATGCACCCAGCGCTGTAATAGATGGAATACCTGCTTGACATAACTCACTGCCATGATGTTTCCCAACCACCAGTACCCCCAGGTCTTTTCTGGCAGGGCTGTGCTCAATTCTTTCATCCCCCTGCTTGTATTGGTAGTGAATGTTGCCTCGACCCAGGTGCAAGACCTCTCACTTGGATTTGTTGAACCTCATGAGGCTCAGCTGGGCCCACTGATCAGGTCAGTCTAGGTCCCTCTGGATGGCACTCTGTCCCTCTGTTTTTAGGCAAGTATATGCATGAGGTCTAGTTTTGTGTCTTAATCTAATGTCTTCCCCCAAAATAGCAGTATGCTACTTTCTTATGTGCTATGTAGATTTTAAAAGTTAGACGTGTATATAGTAGAATGTATCTGTGTCAGTAGATACCATGTGTAAATTTGTTGGGTGTTTTTTTGTTTGTTTTTTGGTAACAAAAAAAGTCGTGGAGTTTCTTCAAAACTACAAGAGCAGGAGTAAACTGTTAGGTACGCTCTCTATCCCTTAGGAAACCAATAAAATGCATGTTAATTTTCAAATGATAAAACCATTTAGCATAACTTCTGTCTATTCAATGCATGTCTAAATATTAATTACCTTGAAATTACTGTGCATATATTTTGTTACCATGGTCATAAACATAAATATGCAGAAAAGAACAATATACTTACTTCATGTGATAGTAAACCATGATCTATGAACTTTTGATGTAAACATAAGGAGAGAAATGGTAATTTAGGATTTGCAGACATATCTACTGTGGATTTTTTTTGTCTTTTCAGAGTTTTGGTAGCAATCAATAAGTAGTGAAAAAGAAAATGATTCGACTTAAATCAAATAACACTAATTGGCTTGTTGTCACAATTCTAAATAATGTATTAAATACTACAAAGATCACATGATTTGAAAACTCCCAAGAAGCTGCAGCTCTGATGGAAAGTCAAACCAAACTTGTGTTTGGTGTGTGTAGCGATTAGAAGGACTAATGTGATGGAAACAGCGTTACAAAAGGTAGAAGGAAAATACAGCACTCACCCGGATCAGAAGATTTTGGGCTTGCAGGAAAAGGCTCCCCCCAAGGAGGGATCTCCAGGAAGAGATCCTTCCTCAGAAGCAGTCAGCCCTTAAATGAGGCCTTCACCTGTGCTCCCAGGGCTGACTGGGTCTTTCCTCCAGGTGCTCAATCAGTGGTTCAGGCCATGACTCAGCAGTTCCCATACAGTGTGTTTGTCTGGTTTCAGTACAATAAGCTGATTAAACAAGGACTTAAAAAAAAAAAAAAACCACAAAACAAAACAAAAGCAGATCTAGATGATCCATACAGATCTATACAGTAAGACTCCCTGCAGTCAGCTTTTAATGTAAAAGAGTAATAAAAGATCATTTCAATACAAACTATGACAATAAAGAAAAAAAAGATAAATGGTATTATTTGTAAGCATATTATAATTTAAGAACTAATTTCTAGGTTAATAAAAAATACTTGTTCCTATGAAAATATGAGTTCAACATGTAAAAAAATGTGTATTCGCTGGCCAATTTTAAAAGGAAAATCAGTATTTATTAAAACATTAAATTTATTTGGAGGTTGGAACTAGATGATCTTTAAAGTTCCTTCTAACCCAAGCCATTCTATGATTCTATGATTTATCTCTATTCTGATGATTGCCTTTGAGGGAAATTATTGCAGATTTTAAAGGTTAAGTAGGTAAAGACTCTGGATTATATACAAATTGATTTTAAAGGACTGCTTATGAGTACTTCAGCAGATTACGAATGTCTTGCAATAATTTTATCCTTGAAATAAAATTAAATGCAGGCACCTCACCCTGAATGTGCATAAGTGTCACATTAGTATTTTCAGAACAACTGTAATAATTGAATAGTTTTTAAAACTTGATTATTTTATGAAAACTGTAAATACTCCCTCTTAATGAATTAAATAAAAATAAATTTAGAATATTAAAAAGGTGGCTATTTTTATTTATTTTATCAGGTAAAAAAAAAACATTTTTTTTTCTCCCTCTATTGGCTTTAAAACAGTGCACAAAAAGAACTGGCTGAAGTTAATTTGGGCACACAAAATAACTGAACACATAAGAATTTGTAGTACATTCACTTTTAGGCAAGGATCAGCTGCACCAGAGTACACTAACAGTACAGAAGTGAAATACTAGCCTGGGAGTTATACATGGCTATTTTCAAATATTATTCCAAACAGGGAATTAAAATATCTTTTCTTAAAATCAGGGAACTCCAAACACCTTTCACTTCATGTGCTTTTCTTCTTCCTTTTTTTCTCCTAAGATTCACAAGGCCTGTACAAAATTTGTGAAATATCTTTTTTTTTCTTTCCTATATATACGAATCCATTTGATGAACAGTCAGATAATTTTAAACTAAACACAATATCCAAAAAAGGCATAGTGAGTGAAGAATAGCTCTGGACGCTGTTTTTACTCTACCAAGAAACATAGAAAAATGATGGATGAAGTCTCTGATCCACTCTGGTAACAAAAGAAAAAGGGAAAAGATGAGAAGTGACACGATCAGTCAAAACAGTCTATGATGCCACTAGCTCATAACCTGATAATTAAGACCTACATCCCTTACTAACATTACGATGAATGAAAGCCCTCTCAGAAGTCATATCAAAAATAACCCTGGTAATTGGTTGATCATACAAGAAAGGAGGGGAGGAAAAAAAAAAAAAAGGGAAAAATTAAACAAAATAACTGTAGCTCATTTTAACTTTTCAAGACATTTATTGCATAATTCCAGAAAACAAATACTGCTAAAACTAGAATACTGAATCTACTACTCACTGACAAATTGTAATCGATTCCCTTTCATGAATACATTCATGAATCTCGAAGTAGTACTACAACTTACTAATAGAAATTAAATTACTTACTCCTACAAATATTAACAACAAAGAAACTAGAAGACAGTTAAAGAAATTAACCACTTGGTTCCTACTGCTGCTGAGAAAAGACAAAAAAACCTAGGCGTAGATAAGTGACTATTCTTGCCCTATATTTGACTATAACTGTCAGACACAAACTATTTATATACAAAACACCTTATTCAGAGACTTAGATAACAGTTTCTGGAAATCTTAAACACTTATTCTTCAAAAGATCAGATGGGTCAGTAACAATGTTCTCTATTGACTTAAAACATAAATATGAGCCTTTATCCAACTCTTACATGAAAGTGTCATGCACAGGGGACTTGTGGTGCTTTCTTCTGTTTTCACTGTATCCTCAGGTTTAACACTAATATTTTAGGTTTTGAATTTCAAAAATTCCAGTCAACAAAGCACGTCTGTTCACATATGTCTTCTTCCAAGATTCAATCTTGATATTTCCTTAATGTTATCATTTCTTATTTTCCTTCCAAATCAGTTTAAATATGCTAATGGAGACTAAAAGGAGCTCACAGAATACCACACAGGGAAAATTTTAAAATTTATTGTTTTATCTGTGTGTAAGAAGATACAACTTTTTCCTCTGAATTATAGGAATGCTTTGAAATCCCAGTATGCAGTGAAGACATCATTCAGGTACGTTTTGATTTGCTTTATTTTCTTCACAAGCAAAAAATTTAGAACAACTTTCTAAGCAGAAATTAGTCTTGCTAAACATGAAAGCTGTCTATGGCACTAAGAACCTCATGTGGATTCTGTGCTCTAGATATCAAGATTGCTATGCATCTGACTGGTTTTGCAACTGCAACATTGAAGCAATATTACAAATGACTGTTCTTTCCCTTTTATTGTGCATTATATCTCAACTTTGCTGAAATGCAGTCCAAAAGCTTGCCTGCTCAAAATTATCAGAAAATACTGTCAAAAGGTATTGGGCGGGGGTAGGATTTTGTAGTATTTTTTCTATTAGATAAAAGCCTAGTATATATCTATCAACACTTATTAAATATCTAAAGACATAATCATTCTAATTCCCCAGGAAATGAAAAACAAAAAACATAGCAATAGTGAAGTACATAAATACTCAACATTATATTTTTAATAACACAGCTGACTCTCAGAAACCACAGTTTAGAAAATAATACAGAAACATAAATTCATAGAACCAGTTAGGTTGGAAAAGACCTTCAAGATCATCAAAGTCCAACCATGAACTTGATCTACAGAGTCCCACCACTAAATCATGTCACTTAGTACCACATCCACACATCTCTAAAATATATCCAGAAATGGAGACTCCACCAATTCCCTGGGCAGCCTATCTCAATGCTTGATCATCCTCTCTCTAATTAATTTATTCTTGATATCTGATCAAACCTTCCTTGGTGCAACTTGTCAAACTTTCCAATATATCTGCATTCAAAAATCATTAAGAAAAACACAAAATTGAGTGCATATCTGCAGTCATATCTGGTACATAATTTAGAGAGCCTTAATCACGGCAGAACTTTAGATCAAAACAAATTAGTCTCTAAGAAGAATCTCAGTCCACAGCTCAAAAACTGTTTGGCAGCTGAAACTGAAATAGGCAGCTGTTCTCTTTATTTCCGTGATGTTGTCCTTCAATAAGGAATTCCCTTTTTAAAAGTACAGCTGAAGTTACATAAGGATTTAAAAAAACACCGGCTCTGTTCCTTTGAGAGACTGATTTTAGCCCTTTTTTAAAAGAGCTAGGCTACAATTAAGTATGAACTTCATAGTCAACCTGGATAATAGTAACAGTAATTGCCCTCTAACCAGCCATCTATCTGGTTGAACATAATTCATTAATCTACACCTTGCAGTAACACGTAAGTTACTAAGAGCTTTTACTGCAACAGCACCTATCAGCATCTAAGAACTACAACAGATATCAATGACTGTAACAAACACCAGCAGAGTCTTCGATTCCAGTATTTACAACTTTTCACTCTCCTAGTTCTCTTATTAAATCAGTTTTCAGTACTAGTGAGGAAAAAAAAAAAAAAGTCACGCTAATACAAAATACACTTGTTATGTGTCGGCGCTTGGTCCCGTAACAGAATTCCCTCAGTCAGAGTGGCATCAGAATAGTAAGTCCTTCTTTATTGTGTTTTACACACACCTTATATATCCTTCACTCGTAAGCAGTAAATCCAATCACTGTTAATTATCCTTAAGTTCTTCACAACAACATAGATAACAAACAAAGGGTTCCTTAACTGTCCCAGATGTGACCACATTAGCTGTGCATACTAAAGGATTATTCTATTTGCACCTTAGCCCTGTCTCCAGACTCCGGAGGCCTCATAGAGATAAGATCTACCAGAGTCTGTTGAGCTCTTTGTTGTTAAGTCTTTCCCCCACGGTTATGTACCCAGTTCTTAATTGCTTTTCTCAGGCCTTTAATGTTCTCGTTGGAGAGGAGTAAGGGTAAGCCTCCTGCTACAACAATTTGAGGAAGGTTATTTTTTCACCTCTCTTCCTTGAAATTAATATTTAATTTACTTTGCTAGTTACTTTATATTCTCCAGTAAGACTTTGTAGATGTATTTTACTTCATTTAATTTTATTCTTCTCTCCTACATATGAAATCCCAAATTATCCTTTATTGTATTTGCAGACAATGCAAGTCATTACAATTCTATGCATAGATTTCAATGTATTTTATATCAAAATCAAATATAGACTATAGCTATTAATACATGATAATGAAGCTTAATAATTTTGTTATATTTAGTTAAAATTCTTTTAATATATTCTTTAATAATCTAATAGCAAAAAAGATTTGGAGCAGGAATTAAGCTGGTATTCAGCTCAAGTGGATAAACTGGTCACCTGCTGGGCTAAGTTTTTGCTTATTCATTCATTAACATTAGCCTAATTATTTGTTTTACTGATATTATAATAATTATAATATTATAATTATAATAAACTCCATTGAGTAAAGTCTGTGATCTGCCATACATTCAATGCACCATGACTACTGCTCACTATCTTCAATAGATACTTATACAATTTTGTAACTTATTTGCAACACTTTGGAATAATTTTATTGTAATTTAGGATCATTATAAATTATATAGCAATTGAATAAAATAGCAGTTTTTTAAAAAGCTCTAGTGTGAAAGTTTCTTAGAATAGTAAAGTGATTGTGACAAGATCTAGACGTACTTACACTCAAAAAATAATTATTAGAGCCATACACTGTTGATATTATTTATGTTTATTATTTATGGCCTCAAGTTGCATCAGGGGAGACTCAGGTTGGACGCATGGAAAACTTTTTTCTCCAGAAGAGTTGTTACATGCTGGAATGAGCTGCCCAGGTAGCTGGTGGAGTCACCATCCGGGGAGGTATTGAAGAAACATTTTGATGTTGTACTAAGGGATATGGTTTAGTGAAGAAATATTGGCAATAAGTAGACAGTTGGACTGGATGATCTTGGAGATCTTTTCCAACCTTGGTGATTCTATGATTCTACGTTCTACATTTTTGTTGTTGTATAAATAGCAATAAGTTTCTACATGTGAACTTCCAAGGTTATTGTGATATAAATTTATGAGAAATAACACACTAATAGCAAGATTTTGAAGCCTCCAGCTATGCTGAAAATTAGAACTGACAGATACTTAAGTAACTGAAAAGTATTGTAAAAATTTTAGTCCTAATCTTAAAGAAAACTCTAAATTTTATTTTAAATGCAAGTGCCATGCAAAATGATAGTGGGACCACAGCTGAAGGAGGCTGATGTGAATCCAGAAGCAGGATAACCATGTTAGTATGTGTCTAAACTTGGGCTCTTTACCTTGCTATCTTTCAGTGAAACAAAAAAAAATAAAACAAAATGGCCTGAAAGGATCTGTAGACCTCTACATAATTTATTTCTGTCCTTGTCTCTTCTGGTCCAAATTACTCAATATTTGTTATGACATAAGATTCAGCTTTTAAAATTCAGAATCAGAAAGGTGCATGAAGAAAGCTTAGCTTTGAAAGGAGCTGCTAAAAGTTTAAGCTTAAGCTCACAGATTTAAAATTGATCTCACGTATTGTGAGATCATGTGGACTGTGGACTGTGAGGCAACTAACAGCCCTGTCAGCCTCACATCAATCCCTGGGAAGATCACAGAACAAATAATGCCAGAAACTATTTCAAGATTTGGCATGACAGTCAAATGACTGACTTGATTGATGAAGGGAGAACAGTGAATGTTGTCTATCTTCATTAAGGCCTTTGACATCATCTCCAATAAGATCCTCATAGACAAGATTCTAATGCATGAGGCTGAATGGAAAGACAGGGAGATTGGTAGAAAATGGGATAAGCAGACAGGCCGAGTGGGAGAAGATCAGAGCTGCATAGTATAGATGGAGGCCAATAACTAATGATGTACTCTAGAAGTCAATACTGGTTCCAGTCCCATTCAACATCTTCATCAATGGATGTTGGAACATCAGGGATGATAGTATCCCCAGCATGTGTGCTGATGACAAAAAAAAAAAAAGTGCCAGGGAACTGTGCTGCCATTCAGATAGACCTCAACAGCCTGGAGAAATGAGCTGGCAGCAACCTCATGAAGTTCAAGAAGAGGAAGTGCAAAGTCCTGCAGTCCTGCACCTGGAGAAGAATAACCCCAGGCACCAGTACATGCTGAGAGCTATTCAGCTGGAAAGAAGGTCTGCAGAACAAGATCTGGGGGGTTCCTGCTGGACACAAAATTGAACAATAGTAATATGCCCTTGCCACAAAGGCTAATGGTATTTTTGGGTGACATTAGGTAATTATTTCAAGAAGATCAAGGGAACTGACCCTTCTGCTCTTACTCAGAACTGGAAAAGCCACACCTGGAGTTGTGTGTCCAGTTCTAGGTTCCTCAGGGCAGGAGAGATATGGATGTGAGTTAGCAGTGTTCCTTGGCAGCAAGGAAAGATATAGCATAAATCTGTACCAGAAAGAGTATACCCAGAAGGTCAAGAGAATCAATTTACTGGTTAGTTATTCCTCATTATTTAGCCCTCATTAGTCAACATTCAGTCTGCGGTTCCCAAGTAACAAAAAGATGTTGATAGTCTTGACAAAGTTCCTCATGGGACCATCAGGATGGTCAGAGTCTGTAGCACGTCCCACATGAGAAAAGGTTGAGAAAACTGGGCTTGCTAACAGCGGAGAAGAGACAACTTCTGAGTGACAGCAGAACATGAAGCATCTTCCAGTACCTAAGAAGGAATTACTAGAAATATAGAGATAGGCTGTTTAAGGAGGTATGCAAGGAGACGGAACAACAGTCATAATGTGAAATGAGAGATTCTGACCAGGGATTTGGAAAAATATATTCACAGTGAAAACAGTAGAGGAGTGGAACAGGTTGCCTTTGGGTGTTGTCATTCTACTTACGCAGTTTTTCAAGACCCAAAAGCATAAAGCTTTGAGCAGCCTGGGCTTCGTTAATTGTTGATGGTGCTTTGAGCAGGAGGTTCAAAAACAGATCTCCTGAGATCCCTTCCAACCTGAAACCCTCTATGTAATCAGTGGTATTTTTAATACAAACAATTTAGAACAAACTAGAATGCATCAATGTCATGGTTTTGTGATTTTTTGTTGTTGGTATTCCACATCATAGCATCATGTAAAGCACTGGGAGTTAAAGAGTTCATGTTCTGGTTCCATGGACTGCCGTTTCTGGGTTCTTGGTTCTCTGAAGGGGAGGGGAGGAGTTGCATTCCCCATGGGTCTTTGTACCTGGAGAGAGAAGGTGGAGCTGGCTCGCAGGCCTGGAGTCTCTCTTCATTTGCTGAGGAGAAGCATCTGGTCCCCCTGTAGTTTACACAGTAAGGCCTCAGTTTTGGCCACTCTCTCATTTTGTAAATTTATGACAATTTATACTCATTATAGAAGTAGTTGTCTGAAAAGCAATTAAAGAAATTTAATTTTCACTGTTTTTAAGATATAGATTGATATATCTGCAAGCAAAATAATGCAACCTAGATTTATCAGAGGATAAATTTCAGCTATCAGATTATAACCAAAAAAGTTAGAAAATCTATCCAAAATTAGGGAAAAATTGGGAGTGTGAAGGGCTCACAAATACAAAATACAAGTATTTTATAGAGAAGGGAGTTTTCTTCTACCTTCCAGACAGCTTACTAGAGCAAGCATTTCATTGACAAAATCATGGTATAATCTAGATTTGTATGCCTGATATAATATATAAAAAGCTTACAGTCCTGCTCCACTTCAAAGGGTCTTCCACAGGGTGCAACTTGGATATTTCCTCTGGCATGATCATCTCCACTGGTTTCCAGAGAAAATGCACCTCCCTCACTTGAAGATCCTTCTCATCATCAATCCAGCAAAGAGTGTAGCTGTCCAAGCCACAGGCTGCCAGCCTTGAGCAGTGGGTCTAGGAGAACATCGTGAGGTTCAACAAAGCCAAGTGCAAGGTCTTTTACCTGGGTTGTGGTAAACTGTACTAACAGTACAAGCTGGGGGATGTAAGGAAAGAGCACAGCTTTGCTGAAGAGAACTTAGGATCAATCCAAGACAGGCGCATTGGAGCCAGCTGGAATTTGCAGTGTCCAGCATGGGACAGCCCTTGGTATTATGCAAACTGTGTTAATAAATCCTGAAAAGCGTAAGCACTGTTGCCCACTTCCGGAAAGCATTCTCACCTGTTCTTAATGCTCATGTCCATGACCTCATTAAATTAAAATACTTCTATGAATAAAGCTGGTCTGGAGACAGAGTCCACTATATTGAAAAAGATTTAATTTTAAAATGGAAACAGAAACCTTTTAAAATATTTTTAATGACTTGCTTGGTAAGAAGGAAGATGCATCACTAACAAAGGATATTTCTTCAGGCATCTTCTTTTTGAAAGCAAAGGAAATAATTGAATAAAACATAATTTACATTTCAGTTATTAAACATGTTTAACTATAAGAAAGATCTGAGCAAAACTAATTTATATTTTGAACTTTGGATATCTTAAATACTATTGTCACGAATCAATGATCTTGTGAAGAAGACTAACCATCTATCACTGAATAATGTTAAACAGACAAGCCTATGTAGTGTTTTTAAGTGAAATAAGGACAAAAGTATTTAGATGCTTTGTTTTGTGAGTAGGTAAGAGCTCTGAAAAGCTCTTGTCTTCCTGGTGACTTAGTAGATATCCTAGAGGCACTAAACAATGTGTGGTACAACTCAAAGAGATACAACTCAAATAGACATTTACATAAATTCTTCAGGCTACAAAGAACATTTATTAATATCTTCCTGTGCTACCCCGAGTAAAATTCTAACCAATATACCAATATTAGCTGAGATAAAAGTTCCCTTAGAAGGTGAAGAAAGTTCTCATGGATTGTTCAGATTTTTCATCCCTATATAATAGAGAGTGAATGAAGATATTGCAGCACAGGAAAATAAATGTAGAAAGAGCTAGTGATATAACCACACAGCAACAATGAATCTTGCTTCTTGGAACTAGAGGAATAATATGATCTCGTTTGAACATGAATTGTTATTTTATTACTATAGAAATTTTCATGTTTATTCCTTTGTACTAGATCCTTCACTAAAACATTTTTGCTTACATGTTAGAGTGGAAGGTACTATCAAGAATGCTTAGAAATGTTTAATTTTCTACGTTTTCAAGATGCATGTGGTAGGTAAGTGATGTTCACTCCACAATTGTCTGTGTTTTCCGAGCAAAATCCATTCAGCCTTTCTTATTGATGTCTCACTTCTGTCTCACAGATGAAGGTTGTATTAAAAGATGATTCTATCAGCCAACCAGATCTTCAGTTAAGGTCAAATTCTGCAATATTCTGCAATTTGGAATTAAATTGAACTTCAGAAATGGGACATGAAGAGAATGAAAGTCATGTAAGTGAGCAACTATCTGAAGTGAGGAGAGTAGATGAAAATCCAGTGCGCTTCATGTATTCTTTGTCCTTTTTGGGTACGAAACCAATTGAATATGTGGCCTGGTCACAGAAGGGTACATCTGCAAGGTTAAATTATTAATTCTAAAATCCTTTGCTAATGAGGTATATTACAGCATGTACATATTAATGTGATGTATATGTGTACATTGTCATAAACTTTTTGAAAGTGTAGACATTTTCAATATGCTATTAGCATAATTTAGGAGAATCAACACAATTTTTTTTTAATTAGGTAATGGAAATTAGCATGATAAATAAATGTTAGAAGTCTTTTGAGGATATGAAGCTGTATTATTAAATTAGAACTTCAGTCAGAATGATAAGGTCTGGTGATTACAGTTTCATTAATTGTACATTCTGCAGTGCCACATAATAGCTTTGTTGATTGTGCATAATTTACAGTACTTTCAAAATTCAACACAATTACACGTCTCTTTAAAAGAATATTGCTGTGCTGGAAAAATGGATGAGGCTAACTGAAGTACTTTTGTGCTAGTGGGAAAAAACTGCAACTTTCATTTAGGATAATCATACGAGACATATCTCATGTGAAACCTAATACTTTCCCCATTAAAAATAGCTATTCAAAGCAAAAATACTACAGAAACTGCTGAAGCAGATAGTACAGGTGTATCTCTTGCAAAAACAAACAAACAAACAAATAAATAAATAAATAGAAATCCTGCTAAATGATGGCCACAGATGTAAGACTTTGGGGAAACAGGAGATTGTATGAGAGAAAAAATATAGAAGAAAAAAGAGTGAAGAAAAGAAACAATCAAACTAAAACACCATGAAAAGATTAGAAAAATTGCTCATATAGAAAAATAAAAAGTTAAAATGTATCTGCAACTATCAATCTCTTATTTTTTGCAGCAAGTGTGTTTAGTGGATTACAGTTTTATTTTCTAGAAAAGTATCTGCTGTGTTGTAACCAAATAAGAATTGCCTTCATCACATTAAAAAGAAAATATCAAAATCTCAAATGTGTTAGGGTGTGGAAGGAGATTTTCTGCTCCATTAAACATATCTAGTCAAGGACCTTTTTCAGAATAACAAGAGAAAATAAGACAGGGAAGAAGACATAAACTAGAACATAAAGGGACGCAAACCTGACAGATTAAAATGATAAGGGAAGCATTGATGGGAACCAAACCTAGTCAGTCACACTCACTGATGAGGGCAGGGGAGGGTGTGAGAATGTTTATTCCAGCAGTTATCTGACTGGGTACCTTCTGTGTTTGGAAACTAAAGGAAAAGAGGGGGGAAACAGAAACAAAATATACACACAGACTTTACACAACAAACATGGAAACAATAAAAGAAACAAATCTCCCAGTCCTGCTAATTGATGGGCTATCAGGAAAGCACAACCACCAGGAAGATCAACCTGGACTTGGCAACTGATAAGGCTGTGAACCAAGAGGGCTAAGGACTGGAATAGGTGGGAATCGGTGGAGCTCTACAAACCCATGAAGGATAGGGGAGAAGGGAGTAACAAAGATGCAGGAAACTGAACTGGTCAGTATGCTGATCTGGCTGAACAGTATGCCTGATCCCTGCAGTCTGTTCTATCTTCTCCTGTCTTCTTGCTAAATTTTAACCTGTATACCTCAGGGTCTTGGATATTAGCCTGGATAAGTTTTAGACTGAACATAAGGAAAACGGTTGTTTTTTTTTAACGACAAAGGTGGTGAGGCACTGGAACAGGTTGCCCAGAGAGATAGTGGAAGTCCAGTCCTTGGAGACATTCAAGGTCAGGCTGGATGGGGCTGTGAATTCTTTACAGGGGAGATGGATTATATGACCTTTAAAGATCCCTTCCAACACAAATGACTCTATGATTCTATGTTGCAGGAAATGGTAGGTCTTTGCAAACTGATAATGCAGTACGCAGGAGAAGGGTGAGATAGGAACTGCAAGAGTGTGTGGGGGGAAAGACAGAAAAGAGTATAAGAGGGGACAGACATATGTATAATGGGACTTTGTGTGGCTTAAACCCCGTGCACAATCACCACAATCTGTCCCATCTTTTTGTATCTTATTCTTTTCTTAATTCTATGTATTCTCGTGCTAACCCATGTGTCTGTGCATTGTAGGGACTCAGTGCAGCTGCTGCTGAGATCTTTGTGAAGGGAAATGAACATCT
Source organism: Numida meleagris (assembly GCF_002078875.1). Taxonomy (NCBI): domain Eukaryota; kingdom Metazoa; phylum Chordata; class Aves; order Galliformes; family Numididae; genus Numida; species Numida meleagris. Next base: position 150,155,031 of record NC_034409.1, read on the forward strand.
GTGAGCCTCTGTGTGGCTCAGGGGGCCAAATGTTTGAGTAAGTGGTGTCTCAGAATCACCTCCTGGAATGGTTGGGGGTCTTCAACACCCAGCTCCTGGGGCAGGAGAAGTGTGCATTCCCAGAACATCTTCTGGAGGATGGGGTAAGTGAGGTGCATGAAGGCTCCATGCTGGTGACTGGATCAGGGCCACAGGTCACAGCCTATGTGCTTAGTGCTGGCTGCTGGGGCGTCATATGTCTCTGCCCCAAACCAGATATGAATGGAGTCTGCAAGTGCATTTACTGTCAAACCCCACACTGGAGCAGCCAGTGGGTAGGAGACCCTTGGGGTTGGTGAGAGTGTTTGGAATCTGGGCAGGTTGCTGGGAAGGCAGAAAGGTTGTGCCAGTGCTCGGTCATCAAGCAGGCTGCTGAGTCTGGAGATGCGAGTCTGACTGCAACAGGGACCCCAGGCACCACTGGACTGTTCTGCGCCTCAGTGGCCAGGAAGAAACAGCGCTGGGCTAGAGTAGCTGGAGGAGGCAGCCTCAATCTTTTCCTCATATAATGTGGAGAACTAAAGCAGACAGATGGTTATGGAAAGTTTCTCTCTTTCTCTCTCTCCTTATTTTTTTTCTTTTAATGTTAAATTAAAATTGGGGGGACTGAAGATGAATGAAAAGAAAAACAACATTTAAAAATCAGCTGAAGCTGGTGTTAGATATAAAACACTTTTACTAACTTTAATCCTTTAAAAATATTAGTACATTTATTTTATCATTAAATATTGATTTACTATCTACTATTTACTAAATGTAGGTTGTAAACAATACTTTATAAGTAGTGAACTATGATCAAATGCTGACTTTGTTAAATATTAATGTTTGACATTTATTTTAATTGATATTATTTATAAATTCACATTATTAAATACTAATAAATTGTGTCTTATTTTAAGTGCCTGATTAATCCCAGAATACATTATTCAATCAGGAATACATGATGTCATTATAGTAGCCTTAAGCTATAAGCCTATTCTAAATCTTATTTTTCCCTGATTTATTTTTTTGCTTTACTCCTCTTTACTTCTATTTGTGCTATAAATATCTGTACTTACTGAAGAAAATAGGAAGAAAATACACTCGATATAACAGTTGTGGTTTGACAGTTGTTATTTTATGCCTTTATGTAACATTTGGTCCAGCCAAGTGACAGGCTGTCACAGTCTCCTTCAGAGAAGTGGCTGCTTTTAAACTATCAAAAAATAAACAACATCAGAAGACAAGGGAGCACATTGTCTGGGCACATGGTAGACAAGTGGCTCCATGTGGCCAGGGAGCTGGGATTCACAGGGTCTTGCCATGATTGCCATCAGGGCAGGGCCTGGCACCAGGGCCCAGCCCATTGCCCCAGCCAGGCTCAGGGTAGCCAGGAGCACCAGAGCAGCCCAACCCTGAGCACTGAGCACTTCCACAGGGACAGGGACAGGTTGAAGTCAGGTAAGGATATCAGACTGATGTGGGGGCAGGATCAGGACCAGCAAAGGTAAACTTGTTCAGACAGTCCTGAGGTGTCCATCCAGGTAGTGCCTTGTTGACAGCATCCAGAGAACATAAAAGCATGACTCAGAGCTGCAGCATGCTGTGACCAGGACACATCACTGGCCAATGGGGGAAGTGCTTAGGCCCAAGGGTGTGTCATAGCACATGGCCTGGTATTCCATCCAAATTGCAACAAGGCTTTAAGAGCAAGCTATCAGACTAAATAGTGGTAGAATATGTATTTTTCTCTAATGATAACAAAGTAATAGTAAACTTTGTATCAATATGGGATAAAGAACTGACCAATTTTGCATACCTGATTCTGAAGAAATGTAATTGAGCAACTCAGGTATGTGAGTTTTACAGTTACATTTACATAATTTAAAGGCAGCCAACTGCCTGTAATCTAATTAGTTATGGTCAACCTTGATGTATTCTCCCCATGGCTAAATTATGTGATCCTTTTGTAACGGTTATTTCCCCCCTACCACCACCCCCCAGGTTCTTTTACTTCAGTTTGTTCATACATCCACTCTTTCAATGATTCATCAAAGTATACTTTCTCTGTTAACCTGCTCATTCATCTATAAAATTTTCTTTTACCTATCTAATTTTCTTTTAAGTAGCTTTAAGACAGAGTACCTGGAGGGTGTTTTTCCAATTGTAATTCAAGAAAATCTTAATGCATTCTTTGTCATGCATATTCTTACTACTCTTCAGAAGCCCAGAAATCCAAGTCATAGCAATATACATGTATGCTGAATGTGTGTACATATGTATGTACAGATACATTATACTTTCCTAACAACTTATTACTAATATGTATCTGATTATGGAATTGTTATTGCTATGTCTTTTATTTTTTATTTGATTCCTTTTCAAGGATGATTCAGTTGCAATCTGTGGGTTAAGAAAACAGCTTCCAATAGCAGTGTTCCAAAGCCAACAAAATATCAGCTTAGCACTCCAGTTTCTTATCCTAGTATTTATATCTATACATACAAAGACTACTGACCATATTTTTACTCACCAAAAACATCCAAACAAAACAAAAAGACAGAGGAAAGTATATTGCAGTAAACTTATTCAAGGTCCAAGAATTTGCTACAAACAAGGAAAAAATCTCAGATCTCTGGTCTTCTGTTTCACATCTTAGTTATGTGAATATGTGGCTTGTATATTGCTGGTCGTCAAGGAGTACATGCAGGAGTACCAAACATATTGATGTCATCCTGACTATCCCATTTCCCCTTAATCCAGAAATTGATGGGAATGTTCTAGGATTTTTTACAGATGTTATTCCATAAATATAATCCAGTGTTTGTGATCAGAATGTCATAACACTTCATGTAGTACATATCGTACTTAGTCTGGAGAAAAGGAGGATGAAGGGAGATCTCATCACTCCCTGCAGATACCTGAAAGGTAGGAAGGAAAGTACTGGTCTCTTGGATGATAAATGATAGGACACAATGAACTGGCCTCATGTTGTGCCAAGGGGGGTTTAGATTGGATTTCAGGATGATTCTCTTCACAGAAATGGTGATAAAGCATTGGAACAGGTTGCCTAGGGAAGTGTTGGAATTGCATCCCTGGAAGTATTTAAGAGACATGTGAATTTGGCTCTTTGGGACAAATTTTAGTGGTAGATTTGGTAGTATTAAGTTGATGGTTGGACTTGATTTTAAAGATTTTTTCCAGACAAATTGATTATAAGATTCTATGATTCTATGAAAAGGAATGAATAATTCCCTCTGTGTCTTCCACTTCTAGCTTTCTCCATTTGGGGAGAAACACACAACACATATTGATGGTAGATATTGTTCCTAGTAAGGTTGGTAGGATTAATTAGTGTTAAGTACGTTGTTGGTATAGATTCAGTTCTCCAGTTTTCGATTGGTTTACTTACTTACCTGAAAGAAAAATCACAGTAAACAGAACTGTTTTCATGTTGAGTTTATCTCACTTCTAAATCTTGAGGCTTTGTAAAGCATAATTATCTGTTAATTCACAGACTGTAATGGACTTACTTTGTTGTCTATAGCTCACAATAAGTCAAGGTAGAGAAAGTTCCATGTTAATCACATTACTGTTGCTTTATTAATGTTTTTTTTTTCCCATGTTTTATATGTGAAAATGTTTCGTAATAATTATAGTTATTTTTAAAAAAAGAAATTATCACAAAATAGGAACAGATCAAGTTTATATCTCATTTATTACTATTTTATCCTGAGGAACTGAGATTTTAATCTACATTAAAAAATGTTTTAAGAATTGTGTAGAGGAAAAAGTATTTAAGGTCCCAGTTCACCAATCTATCCCCTTCAGCAAAACACTAAAAAGCATTTGATTCCCATTAATTTTAATGGGTTTAATGGGTTTAAAGCATGTTTAAATTTAATGGACCTAAAGTTGTAACTAATCAGTGGAGTTAAGGCAGTTTTTTCTTCTGCATCTATTCTTGCCAGACAGAATCCTGAGTAGTTCACATAACAGTAAGTTCTAAAAGTCCTCACAGGGAGCACTGGGAGATGTGAGCTTTGTAGCTCCTATCAATTATTATTATTATAATTATTTTAATTTCAGGTAGCAGATAGATTTTCTATTCTAACTTTTTGAACTGAAATGAAACTTTTTGAAGTGTATAAAACGAATTATCCAGTGAATCCATCTTGCATTACCTTGAATGGAACCTACAGTCTGGATGAAGGAATATCTCTTCTCTGCCATGTGGATCATCAAAATACTCTCTTTTTCCATAAAAGCCTAAAATCTAATTAGACTTTAGTCATATGTATGTATATAGACACGAATAATAATAATAATAAAAAAATCTGACATTTTCTGTTGATAACAACTGCATTTGTACTGTTTAAGAAATACAGCTTACAAAATACGGTGTATACATGGATTTTTATTAATCTTTATCTGTTTTTTACAGCAGGCTAGTGTCATCCCATCATTTAATCCTCTTCTTCAAAAAAAATGCCCTTAGCCACTGCAATACATTGAAATTTGTTTTCTCTAGCTGCAAGAAAACATTTTCTTTCTTTAGCATTTAGAAAGCCATAGAGCTGC